>NC_139960.1:25131140-25188640 GCF_963454915.1 Gymnoscopelus microlampas
CTCTGACAGGTTTGTGCATGTGTCCGAGAGCGTGAGTTTGTGTGCATGCTTGTGTGTGTGCAATCGTGCACGTGTGTGCGTGCAATGCATACGTACGTATGTATATCCCCTGCTTGCTCCTCCATCCTCCTGTGTCTAATTAACTGTAACGAGGCTGCGAGGCAGAGGTTTCTGGACCTCAGAGCCTCTCCCCTATCCCCTGCCCAGCTAGACACCCCTTTAACCCCCCGTCCCCTCTCCCTCTCTCTCTCGCTCTCGCTCTCTCTCTCTCTCTGGCAGTCTGTCAACATGGTAAGAAGGGAAATCTCTGCAGTGCAGATCCAAACTAGGTCAAAACAAGGCTCGAAAACAAACTATTTGACAAATTATTTATTTAACCACATGAACCCTAGCGTCCCTATTCTTGGGGGGGTAGCTGATCTCCAAGCTCACAACGCGGTGCGACACGTTGTGGGATTGGGTTGCGAGGTTGCTATGCTATTTTTATTTTTGGTGAAGAGATTTGTTTTATTTGGTTTAAGTGGTGAAAATGCAGCCGCGCACACACACACACACACACACACACACACACACACACACACACACACACACACACACACACACACACACACACACACACACACACACACACACACACACACACACACACACACACACACACACACACACACACACACACACACACACACACACACTGTGTTGTTGTACACAGATAAAATCGATCATGTTCTGACAGGATGACAGCACAGACATTCTCTCTCCTGATTGGATCAGTCAAGGAGAGAGAACCTTTGATTGGACTGTAATGAGGAAACAACATTTATCCAGACTGGAAGTTTAGGTGCAATGGAGCAGGCAAACAGAAGTCAGCGCCAAAGACGTTTTGTGTTTCTCTGAAAAAAGGAAGATTTTTTTTTTTTTACAAGACAGTACAGTGGGCAACATCAATACAAACCTGTCAGAATCCACAGCTCTTCAGAATCATATTTAACCACTTCAATTGACACAATACATATTTACTTGGCTGATCGGCGTCATCCCAAAGCCTATACCACTTATACACACAAGGACGTGCTGTGACAGTGGCCACTTTGAGTGGCAGTTGGGGCAAACGCTCTCGCCAAAACATGATTTACAATTCTGTGCCTATCGGTACACAACTCGGACAGAGCTGAGTCGGCTCAAGCGAACTTCGCAACGTTCGGCACGGCGACCTGTTCACCTTAGCTTAGCGGTGCCTCTCGTGGCTCAAGTTCGCTTGAGACGGTGCGCCTCCGTCGCAGCTGACCGGGGTCCCCCAGTGGTCTATACTAGTAGGGCCCATCCTTTTCCACCACTACACCAAATATCTTTTCCAAAAATGGCTGATCTACAAGCTCACAGCTTGTAGATCGGCTATTTTCGCTGAATGTTCCATAGGGACAATAGGTCATGTGGTTAAACAGCTCATTAACACAAATCATCTCATGGCCTGTTCTGCTGTGGTTGTGTGTGTGTACACTTATGTGTGTGCTCTCTGCTTCTCTCTTTCTCTCTCTCTCTCTCTGTGTGTGTGCGTGCGCGTGCTTGTGCGCTGCGTGCGGTGTGCGCGCGCATTGATCTGTGATTGTCTGCCTGTCTCCACCACTAAATAGATTAACATGGAGCCAGGGGGGGAGAGAGACACACACACACACACACACACACACACACAGACAGATCACTGTTTCAATCAGAAAATATCTGATGACATTGTTCATCCATTCTCTCCATCTAACTCTCTCTTCCTCATAAAAGTTGGTTAAAATGACAGTGGTGAATCAGCAAGTCTTGTTCAGCTCATTGACTATGACTCGAAGTATACTTGACACTAATGCCAACCATTTTCCCAATCATACCATGGTTTGTCAGATTTTTGAGCTAGCTACTGGATTCCGTCCATTGAAAATCTAATTGCTGACACTTGAAACTTGCTTGAGATAGTTAATCCAACACAGCAAACTTTATTCCGCCTTTAGTTTTTGTCAAAGTTACGTTAATATTGTTGTATTTTTAATGTTAAGTCGTGATTGATTTTAAAAGTAAGAAAATAATTGACATTATGAATGAAATCCAAACATCCACGACTTACTGTATTAACCATGTTTATGGTTAGCCAACATTAACGTGTGGGTTAATATGGTCATTGCATGTACATTTTGGTACTCATTGTTAGGGCTGAAACTATTATTTCCTTAGTGATTAAATTACTTCTTTGATTAATCTAGATGTGTGTGTGTACGTATTAGGGCATTAACAACTTCAGATTTGAGCAAATCGACTTGTCTGTCAAAAAAAGTCACTCCGTCATTTGAACGCGTCATCCCATTGACACACAAGGGGGGGCGGGGGGGCACAAAGACTGCTGACCAACAATGAGCAGCTTGTATTAAATAGCTCTGCAACGTTAACAATGTATAGTTAACTGCAGAATGATTCAGGCCTGACCACAATACAGTTATAAATGCAGCAGGATGATTACTGTCAACAAAAGACTAAAAGCTAGTCATACCTTAAATTGTTTGGTAAATGAAACTTACCTGGAGTTCATAGAATAGCCTTAAAGTCATCCTTTCTCCCTTAACATACTGTAACCTACGGCTCTTGTTTTGATGTTAATATTATACATTCCATGGCAGCCAGCAACATTGGATAAAGATGCATGATGTTGGCTGCATTTATCCTACAGGATAAAGTTTGCATGGCTATAGTTTTGCTACTGTATTAAAAAAATGTTTTATTTTAGAGAAATAATCGATTATTTTAATAAAATGTATTTTTTATATTGGTGTTGGATTAACTGTCGCACCGCTATTCATCATTTTGAAAAGAGGCCAGTGTAGTGCCAGGCTTTAGGTTTATGGTCGGAAATAGAGTTAGGTGTGGCTTTGGAATCAATGATAAGCAATGACTCAATGCCCTTACAAGTGTAATGCATTCATCTGTTTGTCAGTGTCTGAAAGGTAATTTGATTTACTCCATTGGACTCTCGTATAAAGTCATTTGTCATGGTGTCACTATTCTCATCTCTTCTATCTTTCAGTTTGTCTCTCTCTCCCTCTCTCCCTCTCTCCATCTCTCCTTCTCTCCTAGTGGGGACACTTGTCTTAACTTTCCCACAATTCCTGTGTAATATACATTTCTTTATTGCTATATCAAGTCAATACTGTGTGAGGAACAACTGGAGTTCAAATATCGATGTTTTGAATATTCTGGTATGGAAAAAATAAAGACGGCTGCCAATTTACATCGAATTACTTCAAATTATACCTAACTGCTATCCTATTGAATCTAGAATGGTGATGTTGGTGCCTATACCTATGTTATCATGAATGAGTAAATGAGTAATTGTATAAAAAATAAAATAAATATGATTGGAGCATATCTAATATGATATTTCACACAAAGCAGCCACCCCAGAAATATTTAGACCTGGAATGGAACTGGTTAGAAGGACAACTGTTAGAATGGCAACTGAGCACCTCAACCCACATCAAGTCCCTCTGTTGGTTGTGGACCACCCTATGACCTGGCAAAAAAATGGATTGGTCCTTCCCTGACATTTTTGTGGAAGACAAGTTTGTGATGATGCTAGGTGGGCTCCACATTGAGATGGCTTTGTGGAGCACCATGGGAGATCTTCTGCGTGGGTCAGGATGGCCTGAACCCTTGAAGGAAGCTGGGCTAGTGAAGTCAGAGGCACCCGCCACATAATTTCTGAAAGCATCCAATGTAATGAGAACAAGATATGCCCATCAAGTTACTGTTGTGGTAATCAACAGCCTTCTGAAGCGAGCCTATGAGGGCAGTGGAACTGAGATGGCCCTTGACGATTGGGTGGTGGTAGTTTCCCAAGAGAGCCCAACATAAAAATGTTGGCTGCTTGTACACAAGTACCAACAGATCATATTCATGTTTATCCGAGCACATCGGGAACGGAAGTTCGAACTCAAGGTCAATACCCTACGGATGCTTGTGCCTTTGTTCTTTGCTCTTGATCACCAGAATTACTCCAGGTGGATTCCAATCTTTATCAGAGATATGGAACGTCTCCCAGATAGCATCAAGGCAGAGTTTGAGAATGGACACTAGACGGTAACTCGAAGCAATCAGCGTTTCTCATCCATACCAATCGATCAGGCACACAAGCAAGCCAACAAAAGGGTGAAAGGGGTTGGTGGCATAATTGGTCTGACAGAGAACCCTGGCATGTTGGAATGGTGGATCTTGACTGGCCCAGAAATCAGCCATGACATTGAGGAATTTACCACTACAATGATTGGGAAGAACTTCCTCATCACAAGGAAGGCTCTGCATCTCAACAACAATTTCAACACCATGCCAAAGACCTGATGGAGGCGTTGCTGAGCAATGAGAATCCCTTTGAGGGGGCAGTAAAGACCTGGTTACATTGGACAACAAGGTGTGTGAGTCTGCGGCTGCTGCCGTATCTGTGCCAATAATTTGAGTCCCAGGGTCATCCGTCAGGGGTTCATCCCTATGTTCCTCAGGTTCTATGTTCCCTGGTTCTATGTTCCCCGGTTAGGGTTAGGCCCGGGTTAGGTAAGCGGGGAACATAGAACCTGGGGAATATCATGGGGTGTGTAATTGATAGAAAATAAGTCATTTTTTGGATGAACTACTCCTTTAACGCCTCCGTGTGTGAATCTTTTAACAACATGTACACCAGCTTTGATTGATTGATTGAATATTCTATTAGGCAAAATTGTAAAACAGCACAATTACAGTTAAAATACTTTGTCTAAAAGGTCCATCCAAAAAAGTCCTTGCGGTCTTGTTTCCACCATAACATAGCTCCCCTAATTCAGCAGAAATAGCTATCTACAAGCTGTCTGAGCTTATGGCTTGGCTATGTTTGTCAAAGAGATTTGGTGTAGAGGGAAAACAAGGAATGGAAGAAGTATAGACGGATTTCTTGTTTACCAAGACTGCACGTGCCGGTTTCATTTAATCAATTCCCAACAGATCCCCAAACCTGTTGTTTTGGGGAGCGCCGGTTTCTGTTCATTCAACCTCCTCTTGTATGTTGGCTAGTGAGACGCTCCTAGCGAGACATATAAACTTCACCCCGCAACGGTATTACGCGCCGAGAACAGCTGACATACAAGCTCATATCGCGTCGCGGATGTGACCGTTGTGAGCTTGGAGGTCTGCTGTTCTCGGATGTTTTCTGCGCGCAACACCTTCGCACGGTGGAACATAGATTAGGTTTGAGGGGATACAGCTGCATGTGATACCAAACTGGGGGTCCTTGAAATACAAATTTAAGTTTGAAAACTAACACAGCAAGAATGTGTTTTGTAACCTGAAGATGCATCATGGGAGTGAACACGCAGCATAGGTTAAACATGGTCTTCCTGTGGTTCATAACCAAGTGTTGATTGAGGAGCTCATGCGACCAGAAGCACGGTCTGTTCCCTTGATTAATGCTGGTCCTGGGCAACTCTTTCTGTGATATAGTACCGCTTCAGAGGGACATAAGTCATACTGATCCAGTGAACTGCTCAGGGAAAACCTTCATAAAACTGTGGGCTAGGAAGAGCCAGGCTTTCGCTGAGGGCTGAGCACAACCATGATGTTGTTTAAACGCATGTTAGGTATTGATTAGAGACCGACCGATGCCAGATTTTGGGGTCCGGTCACGATTTTGGAGACACCAGACTGATAAAAAAAAGTGCAAAATCTATTATGTTTGTTTCTATTTGAGTCTACAAGTTTCTATTTGAAATCATTTAACTTTTAAGCAAACACATGAATAAAGATAACACAACTTTTTGATAAACAATTTAAATACATAAACTTCAATATATGTAAAGGTCATTTAACTTTAATTATTCAATGAGCAAGCAAACGAGTAGTCAGGTAAAAAACGTTTTTTATCCATTTATTGCATAATTTTTAAATAGTGAAGTAGCAGATCTACAAGCTCACAGTTGTGAGCTTGTAGATCTGCTATTGTCGCTACTTTAGTGTGACACTCTTCTATGATGAAGTAGGGAAAATAGGGAAAACATTAGTTTTGACAAGGGCTCTAGTATTGACTTGGACCTCCTGGATGTGTCCATTTTCAAAGCATCTCAAACACGCATGCACATATGCTGCACACACACAGAGGCTGAGAGGCATAAAGTCATGGTTACTGTATGTAGTCAATAGCCTCGGGAACCAACCGTTCCCCAGCCATATGGCCCATAGGTCTGGAGCCTATCTCCCGTTTCATTAGCGTGAGGCAGCTTGATGTACAAGTACACCCCCTGGACATGAGGCTAGTACTGTATGTCACATGATGTACAAGTAGCCCCCCTGGACATGACGCTAGTATGTCTCATGATGTAGGCCTACATGTACACCCCCTGGGCATGACGCTAGTACAGTATGTCTCATGATGTAGGCCTACATGTACACCCCCTGGGCATGACGCTAGTACAGTATGTCACATGATGTACAAGTAGCCCCCCTGGACATGACGCTATTATGTTACGTGATGTACAGGTACACCCCCAGACATGACGCTTGTATGTAATGTCGCAGGGACTCAACCCCAATCCAACCCTTGACGCTGAGTGCCAAGCAGGAAGGCAATAGGTACAATGTTTATAGTCTTTGGTATGACTCGGCTGGGGATTAATGACCTCTCAGTCTCAGGGTGGACACTCTAACCACAAGGCCACTGAACTGAGCTTAATTTATGTGGGACATACTGTACAGTATATCATTTGTGATAGCATGACATGATATCCACACAGACTTACTGTACTGTGTGCTCATATATAACACTCACAAAAACACTTTCTAAGACAGATACACACTGACACATCGACACAACCTTGTGCACGACTACACAAAAAGGCACACATTGGTAAGATTTTCACATTGGCAGGCACATGGACACAAACACACACCCATGCACGTGCGCAGCACGCACACGCATGCACCCCCCCCTTCATAACCACACACACAGACAGACAGACAGACAGACAGAGGTTACATCAGCCCGTTGGTATGGCAACCACTATCATTTGCCAATGTGACCCAACTATAATGTCATTATCTGTGGCTTTCTCTGATTGGAGGGAAAAGGATCATTTGGATGATTGTCTGCTGAGCTCAAAACAGTAGTGACCTGCCATTTACCAGAGATGGATGGATGAGAGTGAGAGACATGGATGGAAGGAGAGGGAACAATGAAGAGACGAACGGAATGGAAGACAGAAACAGAAAGACGGAGGGAGAGATGAGACAGAGAAGAATGCACACACATTTATTAAATTGACCACTTAAACACACTATACTCGTGTTGTGATGTGTTGTGTGCTTATAGATTAGCTATTTGCCCCCAGAAGAGGGAGGCTAGAGTTCAAGTGGTTGAACTATGACAAAAGAAAAAAGAATGATTGAGAGAATGGCAGACGGTCACAGTTGCAGTAATTACTTTCCTCTGAAGTGCTGATTCAGTCTGCGCTGAGGAGGGTGAACACACACACACACACACACACACACACACACACACACACACACACACACACACACACACACACACACACACACACACACACAAAAGTCTATTCACAGTCTCGTTTTTTGTTGTTTTACATCATAGCTCCTAGGGGCGAGCTGTCTAGAAGGGTGTGTGTGTGTGTGTGTGTGTGTGTGTGTGTGTGTGTGTGTGTGTGTGTGTGTGTGTGTGTGTGTGTGTGTGTGTGTGTGTGTGTGTGTGTGTGTGTGTGTGTGTGTGTGGGGCTAATCTGGCAAACCACTGGCGGGGTGAATCACAAAAGGAAAAAGAGAGAGAGAAGAGAAGCAGCAGTTCAGTTCCACAATCACCAGATAACGTGTTCTCCCTCCGCGCAAATCACACCGTTGTCATAGGAACACAGTACATGTTACCCCGAGAAGTCATCCCCGGCCGGGCGCCAATCAACCTCCCTGTGTGTGTGTGTGTGTGTGTGTGTGTGTGTGTGTGTGTGTGTGTGTGCGCGTGTGCGCGTGTGCGTGCATGTGTGTGCGTAATAGATTCCATGTCTGTGCCCATTGCCCTGTGTACACGACACGTGTTTATGCACGTTGTCTGTCGGTCACTGTGTGTGTGTGACAAACCAGGCAGAAAACTGTTCCTTGATTGATAGATCCTTTTTTGTCCTAGAGTAAAATAATTTCCACTGTATGTACCTTTTATAGAAATAATGCATGTATACATTCTCCATGCATACTGTATTTACATCTACAGTATACATGTACATTCACATTGAACAGATACTGTATGAACAAGCCTTCAATATGTACAGTAGTATAGATACGGTACTCACATCAGTGAGCTACTTGCCACATGAAGCCGTGCAACGTCCTGTGTTGACAATTTGTCTACAAGCTCACAACACGTTGCTGTGTTGAGATGATAGAGGAACGGCTTGACCAGGGGTCAAGTGATATTCATAGTGAGGGCTTCTTGGTGTTGTTGAGGCGTGACAGGTTGGGGTCCTTGAGGGGGCTCCAAGGGGTACACAGTAAAATCCTCTTTTAATTTAACAAAGAGAGTGAACAAATGACCCGTAGGGGTCCATTCGGTTACACTTGTAGAAATGTAAACAAATGGCCAGTACACATAGATAAATTAACCCATTACCCTGAGGCCGATTCTACAAATGTCTTTTAAATCCCAACAGTTTTCTAAAAAGCGTATGTTTCTATATCAGTGGTTCTCAAACTTTTTGTCAAGGGCCCCCAAAATGATATGTATTTGGCCGCGGACCCCCCCATCTCAAAATATGTTGTTCCAGGGACCCCCAGAAGCAAAGATTGGAGTTAAAAATGTTCGCTTTAAAAGAATACGCATATTCAAAGATTTGCACACATTTTCACTATTTTTCAAAGATAGCAGATCTACAAGCTCATAGCGCTAACAAGCTATGAGCTTGTATACTGCTATTTTTTAATAGCCAAAGTGTAAAATAATGCTTTTTAGCTCAAATCAAAAAATGACACAGGTGCGTTCCAGGTCTTAATGGGTTAACAATAAAAATGTTGTCTGTGCACCAACTTAGAGAAATTAGTAAGTAAACTTCACCATTACATTCACAAGTAAGTGCAATTAGAGAACATCCACTGTTTGTGGATCTATAATCACTCTGATTAATTGTCACTCAAATAATTGCGATTAACGATTTCATTGTTTTTCTGTTGTTGAACATTATTGGAAGATTCTGAATAAAAAATACATTTCTGGCTTCGTAAACAAAAGGTTAACAGGGCAGATATGACATATTTAATGATTATGCAGAAAATAATTGCGATTATCTCAAATAATTGCGATTAGGCGATTATGTAATAATTGTGACAGACCTACTTGTGGGATGCGATGATGCGATGTGAGAGAGTGGGCTAATCCAGTGGTTCTCAACCTATGGGTCGGGACCCCAAGGGAGGTCCCCGTATGATTTTGGGGGGGCCCCAGATGACAGTGAAGTGACACTTGAAGGACTTTTAATACCTAAAAAAAAAAAAAAATTGTCAATTAATATAAGAAAGAGGAATTTATTTGAAAATAGCCGATCTACAAGCACAACGCTTCGCTTTGCGAGGCGTTATTTATCTGTGGAACCGAGCCAAACTAAATGTAATGCATCAACTCCTACAATTCCAAGTGCTTGTCAGGGTGGGGGGTCCCCAGTTCAAATATGTTTTTTTTGGGGGGTCGCGGCCTGAAAAGGTTGAGAACCTCTGGACTGCCCTCCACACCCTCCTGTCTAGCGTCAGGGTCTTGAATTCTGCGGTGTTGTTAGCTCCGTTGTCGCGCCTCAGTGCATCTACAGTACATATATGGTGCGCCTCTTCCTTTCCTGGCTGTGCTTGGGTTGGCTCCCAATGTGTCACTTTGCTTGCCACTAGTTCCGGCCGGGTGCCTGACGCTGCAGTGCCCCCTGTCTGTGATCCATGGTAGGGTCCACGTAGAGGTCCACATTTCTGATGTGAACCGCCCAGTTGTGGTATTCTCCATCATGTTACATACAGCAGTGGTTCTCAAACGTTTTCACGTCAAGAACCCCCAAAATGATATGCACTCGGTGCCACGCTATGAGATTGTATATCTGCTAGTTTTGAATAGCAAAAGTATAAAATATTGTTAAGGTGGTTAAAATGATTGTGACCCTATATTAACTCATTTTGCTGGTTGACCCCCTGGAACCCCCCTCAAGGACCCCACTTTGAGAACCAATGATATACAGTACATTAGGTTATAAGCCACATAGAGCCACATACAGATAAATATGTCAGATTGGATATGAATTACTCACTGTCATGGGCTTACACTGGAATAACACAGCAACACCAGTTAAAGGAGTAGTTCACCCAAAAAATAAAGTATTTTCTATCAATTACACACCCCACGAAGCATTGAATTCATGGAGTTTTTTTTGTTTTTGTCACATTCCTGAGCCAATAATTTGATGATAATAATAAAAATACTAATTATCCGGTACGAGACAAAAAGGAGTCTCCTACCGGAGAGACCGCCGGTTATTAGATTATTGTCTCTGGAATGCGATAAAAACTAAAAAATCGAATGAATTCAATGCTTCATGGGGTGTGTAATTGATAGAAAATAAGTTATTGTTTTGGGTGCTTTAACACCAGTTCTCTCTCCTTAACTTAAAGTCACCTACTGTATCACTTGGTTTAGACGTGTGACTTTCTATTACATGTGCTTTTTGGATTAGAATATGGTTATTGTAAATGGTCATCTGTAACCTTTCAGTCAGAACCATAAGCTCCCACATGGGTGTACCAGACTGAATGTTCAGATTCAAAAGAACACATCACGTCAGAGTTCCGGCCGGGGAGTTGACATTGTGTTCAGAGAAACTGAAAAGATTCGGTCAGCGTGACTTTTAGAGATGTCCAAAATCCATTCGATATTGGCTTAAGTTGAGTAATTAAAGGTCTGGGAAGAAATGCCAAACAAAAACCAACAAAACCAAACGCAGATGGCGGATTCAGATATATCAGCCGGTTCCAGCCGGAGCTTACTGGCTGAAGACCTCAGACAAAGGGACTAGCCAAAGACGTGACACAGTAGGTCACGGTCACGATGGAAGAATATCTCAGGCATATCGTCATGCCTGCCATGTCAAATATGAATGTCAGAAATGATGGATTACTCATGTTTATTTGGTATTGAAAAAACATTGGGAGAGTCACATGAACAAACATAGCACATTTACTGAAGACTTTAGCATACATCTATCTCTATAAATATGTTATATTTTCTACTATATTCTACTATACAAGTATAGTAGAATTTGAGATGTTTGATGTTGTGAGGACAATTTTCCTGGTCCTCACAAAAAGAAATGGTGGTTTTATGGTTAGGCTTACAATCAGGGAAAGATTCGGTTTAGGATTTGACTTTTAGAGGTTAGTTTTACTGGTTTGGATTGGAGTTATGCCTCATTTATACTTAGTTGTATTGTTTAAGTATTTCATAAATATAAACAAAAAAATAAAAAATAAATAGTGAAAATAACAGATCTACAAGCTCGCAATGCGCCACGAAGCGACGTGTTGTGAGCTTGTAGATCTTCTATTTTCACAGTTTTGGGAACCACTGTCCTAAAATGTAGATGTCCTCACAAGTATAGTTGTGTGTGTGTGTGTGTGTGTGTGTGTGTGTGTGTGTGTGTGTGTGTGTGTGTGTGTGTGTGTGTGTGTGTGTGTGTGTGTGTGTGTGTGTGTGTGTGTGTGTGTGTGTGTGTGTGTGTGTGTGTGTGTGTGTGTGTGTGTGTGTCTCCAGTGTTCCTATGTCCCCCCCTGTGAGCGAGACAACCAGAAGAACAGAGACAGCGTGTTGATGTGGGAGGATTACTTCACCAAGGAAGTCAGCACCCAGGCCTTCACCTGCTTCTTCAACCAGCAAAGGAGGTGATCCAACGCACACACACACACACACACACACACGTTTACATGATATAACCCATCAAGACCCGAGGCCGATTCAATGTCTTCTAAATCAGCAGTTCTCACACTTTCAAGATTTTTCAAAAATGTTCAAAAATAGCTCATCTACAAGTTTGCTGTGAGCTTGTATATCTGCTATTCTGAATAGCCAACACAAAAATCTGAAATGACACAGGTGCTTTCCCGGTTTTAATGGGATAAGCACTGTGTGCACAGGTACAGAAACATACATGCTACACATAAGCTATATACAGTACATAGTCAGGGACTATACTGTATGTATGAAAATATTTTTGTCTGTCTGTTTATAAACATTGAGCCAATGAAAAAGTTTTAACAAAGAGCTTGTGACTTAATAACTACACTGGATCCATTGGAACACAGATTCTTTTTTTCCCCATTTCCTGAAAAGTAACGGTTTTGGACCACCTGACAGTGACGATATGTAATATCATAACATGATTATGATTGTTCAAGTGTATTCTCAGGGTGTGTGAGGCATTGGGGCCTTATATGTACATGATGGAAAACACAACTACTGTACATTTTGCCATTGTGGTATATATTTTCATGATGTTGTTGGGCAATTTTGTCTTCACATTTTTTTATATTACTCCGACAGATTTTGTCCAAACATCACGCAAATCGGTACACATTATCTCTATAGTCATGTCATCAAGACGGACCTGTCCGATTTTTCATATTTCATCCTGATTGGCTAAGATTGACTTCTACTACCTGGCTTGGCTGAGATCTGTGCTCATGAGCACATTTTTCTAGTTTTCATTTTTCCTCCATTTGTGTCTGCTTATGCCCACCCCTTCCACAGAGTGCAATATCATCTATTTCAGTGCTAAAGGCTGTTGGAAGTAGAGGAGGTGTGATATAATCCATTGTTACCAAGGGACACCAGGTGTCCCTGGCAACCAGTGGTCTGGAAGGTCACATGAAGACCCAGTTGTGATGTGAGTGTTTGATTGCGACCGTAGGTCGCACTTACTACAGAAAGCTGCTCCAGGTGTCCGTCCGTCACTCCGTCACTCCGTCACACACGTCACACTTTTGCCCTGCTCATATCTCCGCACCCGTTGCCCCGATCCATGCCACATTTTGCACACACACTCCTTACCTGCCAAACTACACCCTCCAAGGACCCCCGGAGCTCCAGGGACCCCCAGCTGCCTCGGGGACCCCCAAGTGTAAAAAATGAGCACATGTGGACAAATTACCAAATGACCACCCCAACGGGGCTGCTCACGGGGCATTCCCGGGGACCACCCACTCCTGGTGCTCCAGAACGGATGCAAAAGTGGTGGCGCCCCCAGTGGAGGACCCCCTGCCACTGCAGCTCACATAAAATGCCGTAACTCGGGGGCTTGCCCCCCACAAACAATCCCTCCTTTCCCCTATAAACACACTCTGCCCACACAACTACGAACCAATCGCCGTTACAGCCCTCTTCTGTATACATGTGACCTACGGTCGCTTATCTCCCGATTAGGGAGTCTTACTGGTAGGTTTCGTGGCACCTTGACCCCAGGCAGGTGACTCCTGTCGTCTGAAAATGAAAATGTCTCTTTTTTTCCCTCAAAGGTGTCCAGGGGTCATATCCTCGTCTAACCAGATTATTAACTTCTATTTTCAACAGCAGCTTTTAATCGCATAGACAGATTATATTCTTATTTTGTTTGCAATCACTTTCATATTTGAATTCATAATCCATCCTGTGCTGACTATCGTATATACTTGCGTATATAAAGTAAATATAGTGTCACATACCAAGCCAATATTTCCCCTGGCTTAGGGGATGATAAAAGGACCAAGAGGGGTCAGCTGGTTTATCTTCCCTAGGGATAATCTGACAGCCTACCAATTAGCACAGGCTAAAATGCCACTGTATGCTGAACTGGCACCATGTGGGACCTAAACAATTCCATCATCGCCGATGGAACTCACCTTTTCAAACATGGTCAAATCTCAGCTGCCAAACACAGTTGCTGGTTTGCTTTGGTAAAATTCACAGCTGAGGAGTCACTGGAGTATGAGTTCATAGCATTGCTTTATAATGGCGTGGCCGGCCATGTTTTCAGCCAACTCCCTCCCCACACTGTTGGGAACTCCCAGCAGGGCTGTTATTTAGTTTGCCAGGACATTCCCTCATACATGTTACCTATTTATAATAAGCCTATGGGTATGTAATAAACAAATTATTGCTTGGCCTTTATTTGTTGGCCTTAATTGGTTTCCATCCTCAGGATCCTTCATCTGCCCAAGACGAAGGCAAGTGCTGAAATGACAAAGGCAGGCCAATAATCTCTACAATACACATGTATAATTTTTTTTTGTCTCTCCAGCTGATTTTTTTCCCTCTGTTTTATCTAGATTTCTGTAATCATGTAATTTGTAATCCATTACATATGTTTAGCATCTAGCAGTATTACCTTATACTAAGTATACCGCATTCCATTGCGTACAAAGGAGCTTTCTTTGAGTGGAGCAGGGATAAACTTACCTGAAGCGATAGAAGTGTAGTCTGGGAGCCACCCTAAATCTGTCAGCTTTAACCGTTTATTATTCATAGATGCCGCTGCCTGCTGACCTGTCTTCTTTAACTCTGCAGGACATGAATAAGCATGCTAACCCCACTTTATAAGTGAAGGCTGCAGTGAAATGTGCCGGCGATTCAGCATACAGTTGGCCATCATTCTTGTAAATGGTAAATGGTATGGGGTTAGAACAGACTCAAAATTATCTGTATCCGTGAAAGCAGATTTGTACTCGTAGAGACAATTCGCAACAAACAGTCTGTAAGTGTAAATCAGATTTGTACTTGTAAAGTGCAATTCGTAACTCAAATATCAACATTTGTAACTCAAATATCAACATTTGTAACTCGTGTATCAACATTTGTAACTCGTGTATCAACATTTGTAACTCGTGTATCAACAGTTGTGTGTCAACTTATACATTTTAGAAGGAGATTTATTTGTGACTTTCCACCGATTTGTGTGAGTAATTATGAGACTCTTTTACCACACTGTTTTGTCATATGATTCGTAACTTGTAAAAAATCAAATCACCTATTTATGCAGAGTCATTTGTATTTGTGTATCTAAATGTACAACTCGTAAATCAACATTTGTGTGTCAACTTAAGACATTATAAACGCAAATGTAGCTGTGACTAATTTTGAGACTATGCTGGTGTTCAAACAGTCTCATATATATTCGTATCTGTAAATAAGATTTGTACCTATTTTCACATTTGTAACTCAAATAACAACATCTGTATGTCATATATGAACATTTGTAAGTCAACTTTGAAATTATAAAACTAAATGTAGCTGTTAATGTACACGGATCTGTGTGACGAATTATGAGACTGTTGTCCCGTGTTAAATGCAAACAGATCTGTGACTCGTGTTGGGAGCAGTACCGAGTGCCTCCGCTAGATGGCGGCCATGCGCCACTGGAGCTAGCCCGGATGTGACGTTACCGTGCTATGGGCTATGCTATGCTAAGTGCCTTTAGCGCGCAGGTGACGGTCATGATACGATCAGCATTAAATTAATGTGGCTGAATCAGCTCCGTTCCGTCAGCAACGATAGGACATCCGGTTTTGGAGCTAGCAACAATAAGGTTTCCGGTTGCCTTCAAAATAAGATCACGCAATTGTAATGTTTTTTAAAAGACACAAATCTATTTTAAAAATACATTTATGATGTGTGTCTTTTAAATGGCGCATACTAGAACACTTGTAATTGCCAGTTTTTTTTTTAAAGACACACATTTATTGAAGAAATACTTTTATGATGTATGTCTTTTAAATGGCTTAAACTAGAGCAGTGGTTCTCAAACTTTTTCATGTCAAGGACCCCCAAATTGATATATATTTGTATTATATTATTATTTGTATTATATTTGAAAATATCTTGTGCCAGGGACCCACAGAAGAGAAGATTTGTGTTGCAAATGAAAAAGTTCAAAAGAATTTCAAGGTTTTTCAAAAATGTAAAAAAATGGCAGATCTACAAGCTCGCAGCACGGCACGAAGTGATGCGCTGCGAGCTTGTAGATCTGCTATATTTAAAATAGCGAACTTATAAATGGATAAAGTGGTTAACTACTTTTGCTGGGGACCCACTGGAACCATCCCAAAGACCCCTGGGGGTCCCCTGACCCCACTTTGAGAACCAATGTAGGCCTACTATAGCACTTCTAAGTGAGGTTGTTCCAGATTTAAATTGGCTATTGATCCCCATTAAATGTGCACAGTTTCTGATCCTGTTTTGCACTTGGATATTGTGTTCATTTGTGTGTGTTAGATATATGTATTTTCTTTTTGAAAATTATTATGATACAATATTGTTTATTTGCAGGAGCAAAAGAACAATGATAAAAGCAACAATAAATATGCTACAAATAATAATAGTAGATGCAGTGCAGGTAAGATAAATTAAGGATAAGCCCGAGAGGTGTAAAAAAAAGTGTGGCGGACCGTCCAGTGAGGTAAGAGGTCAGAAAAGTGGCAAAAAGTGCCGCTTTCAGACAATAGTGGGCGCTGCACAGGAGACGGCTCCGCGAGGCAACACTTTGAACATACGCACGCGTTCAGGGAGACCTCCTCTACAATACCACACTCTCGGATAAGCCCGAGAGGTGTAAAAAAAAGTGTGGCGGGCCGTCCAGTGAGGTCAGAGGTCAGAAAAGTGCCAAAAATGCCGCTTTCAGACAATAGTGGGCGCTGCACAGGAGACGGCTCCGCGACCGCGAGGCAACACTTTGAACATACGCACGCGTTCAGGGAGACCTCCTCTACGACACCACACTCTCCGCTAAGCCGGACGGGGCTCAAACAAAATGTGGCGGGCCGTCCAGGGAGGTCAGAGGTCAGAAAAGTGCCAAAAAGTGCCGCTTTCAGACAATAGTGGGCTCAATCATTTGTCATGTAGGCTCTGTGGCCAAAGCCGGACACCTCTGGGCACATTTGGTTTATGACAATGTTGTAATTAAAGCAGATGATACAAATATAAAGATCCTCCAACCAGCAAATTCATTGCAAGTGGCAAAACCACATGGGTGCATTTATTTCTATGTGAAATGTAATGATGCACCACTTAATGCTGGCATCACAATAGAGGACAATTTGGAAGATATTGGCCATGATGTGGATGTGTTTTTTTGCAATGAAAGACCAAATCACAATATGTGTGAAGCCATACCATTACCAATACTAACATTTCTAAAACAGACATCTGCTTTCCAAAAATGTCACACACGGCTAGCAGCAGCAGCAGCGCAGTCCCCAGCATTGTTTAAAAAAGCGCTTGAGAAACTCAATGTTGCCAACACTCAGGTGGTGTCATTAGTGTCTCGGCAATTTTCTATGACAGACGTGTGCCACATATTAAACAGCTTTGTGGATGACACACTTGGGGCTCCTTTCATTGGAAATGACCTGCTTTGCCTGAAAAATCTTGTGTACCTACCAGCTTAATATCAATCAGGCAATGGATGTGGAGCCATTTCAAAATGTGTGACATTTTCAAAGAGAACTCTGGAACTAATCTGAACAAGAATCAAGAGGGATTTATTTGTCACTTACTCAATACAGGTACAAGAAGTGAAATGTTGAGACCATAGACTGTATATGTATATGTTTTGGCACTTTTCTGACCTCTGACCTCACTGGACGGTCCGCCACACATTTTTTTACACCTCTCGGGCTTATCCGAGAGTGTGGTATTGTAGAGGAGGTCTCCCTGAACGCGTGCGTCTGTTCAAAGTGTTGCCTCGTGGAGCCGTCTCCTGTGCAGCGCCCACTATTGTCTGAAAGCGGCACTTTTTGGCACTTTTCTGACCTCTGACCTCCCTGGACGGCCCGCCACATTTTGTTTGAGCCCCGTCCGGCTTAGCGGAGAGTGTGGTGTCGTAGAGGAGGTCTCCCTGAACGCGTGCGTCTGTTCAAAGTGTTGCCTCGCGGAGCCGTCTCCTGTGCAGCGCCCACTATTGTCTAAAAGTGGCACTTTTCTGACCTCTGACCTTACTGGACGGCCCACCACTTTTTATTTCACACCCGTCCGGCTTAGGGGCACTTTTCTTCTTTCTTAATTTTTATCCCACGATTTTGTAACCCTTTTTACACCCGGTGCCAATTTGCTAAGTGATCCTGGGCACTACACTCCCCCCACCAGCCTAGGGAGGCCAGGGCCGAGCTCATGCCTCCTTCAATGCATGAGAGCCAACTGACCTTCTTGTCACCTGACAGGGGAGAGTTTCCCTGGTTGGACGTAGCGCGTGGAAGGAACACGTTATTCCAACCAGTTCCCTTCCCCTCCATCAGGCGCCCCGGCTGACCAGGGGGGGGCAGTATAGTGACCAGGATTACTACATGTTTTTGTGAGGGTATTAACTACCCTAGGAGACACGGGGAGAACTTGCAAACTCCACACAGAGTAGGCCCTTTCATCAACCCCACCAAGGGTATGGGCGCTGATGACACGGAGGAGAAGACACGCCCCCAGCGCCCACAGCGTCCCCGGCGGGAATCGAACCCAGGACCTTCTAGCTGTGAGGCGACAGCGCTACCGACTGCGCCACCGTGCCCCCTCGTAGGGGCACTTTTCTGACCTCTGGCCGCACTGGGCGGCCCACCATTTTGTTTTTCTATCAAGTTCAGGGGCGCTCAGTTATGGAACAGCACATATACTACAAATCTACCAATATGTCTTTAATCTTTTCTTTTTATACTGTGTCCATGTTGTATGTATGTCGGTAAATAATATACGTTTTAAATGTATTTTTCTGATTACATTCTTATTTGTATTGTATTTTATGTTTTAAATAGGTGAGATCAACTTAATGAACCCTATACTTTTTTTGTATTTATCTTATCTGCACTGCATCTACTATTATTATTTGTAGCATATTTATTGTTGCTTTTATCATTGTTCTTTTGCTCCTGCAAATAAACAATATTGTATCATAATAATTTTCAAAAAGAAAATACATATATCTAACACACACAAATGAACACAATATCCAAGTGCAAAACAGGATCAGAAACTGTGCACATTTAATGGGGATCAATAGCCAATTTAAATCTGGAACAACCTCACTTAGAAGTGCTATAGTAGGCCTACATTGGTTCTCAAAGTGGGGTCCGGGGACCCCCAGGGGTCTTTGGGATGGTTCCAGGGGGTCCCCAGAAAAAGTAGTTAACCACTTTATCCATTTATAAGTTCGCTATTTTAAATATAGCAGATCTACAAGCTCGCAGCGCATCACTTCGTGCCGTGCTGCGAGCTTGTAGATCTGCCATTTTTTAACATTTTTGAAAAATCTTGAAATTCTTTTGAACTTTTTCATTTGCAACACAAATCTTCTCTTCTGTGGGTCCCTGGCACAAGATATTTTCAAATATAATACAAATAATAATATAATACAAATATATATCAATTTGGGGGTCCTTGACATGAAAAAGTTTGAGAACCACTGCTCTAGTTTAAGCCATTTAAAAGACATACATCATAAAAGTATTTCTTCAATAAATGTGTGTCTTTAAAAAAAAACCTGGCAATTAGAAGTGTTCTAGTATGTGCCATTTAAAAGACACACATCATAAATGTATTTTTAAAATAGATTTGTGTCTTTTAAAAAACATTACAATTGCGTGATCTTATTTTGAAGGCAACCGGAAACCTTATTGTTGCTAGCTCCAAAACCGGATGTCCTATCGTTGCTGACGGAACGGAGCTGATTCAGCCACATTAATTTAATGCTGATCGTATCATGACCGTCACCTGCGCGCTAAAGGCACTTAGCATAGCATAGCCCATAGCACGGTAACGTCACATCCGGGCTAGCTCCAGTGGCGCATGGCCGCCATCTAGCGGAGGCACTCGGTACTGCTCCCAACACGAGTCACAGATCTGTTTGCATTTAACACGGGACAACAGTCTCATAATTCGTCACACAGATCCGTGTACATTAACAGCTACATTTAGTTTTCAAAAATTTCAAAGTTGACTTACAAATGTTCATATATGACATACAGATGTTGTTATTTGAGTTACAAATGTGAAAATAGGTACAAATCTTATTTACAGATACGAATATATATGAGACTGTTTGAACACCAGCATAGTCTCAAAATTAGTCACAGCTACATTTGCGTTTATAATGTCTTAAGTTGACACACAAATGTTGATTTACGAGTTGTACATTTAGATACACAAATACAAATGACTCTGCATAAATAGGTGATTTTATTTTTTACAAGTTACGAATCATATGACAAAACAGTGTGGTAAAAGAGTCTCATAATTACTCACACAAATCGGTGGAAAGTCACAAATAAATCTCCTTCTAAAATGTATAAGTTGACACACAAATGTTGATACACGAGTTACAAATGTTGATACACGAGTTACAAATGTTGATATTTGAGTTACAAATGTTGATATTTGAGTTACGAATTGCACTTTACAAGTACAAATCTGATTTACACTTACAGACTGTTTGTTGCGAATTGTCTCTACGAGTACAAATCTGCTTTCACGGATACAGATAATTTTGAGTCTGTTCTAACCCCATAAAATGGTGCCTTTATATAGCGCCTTATCCAAAAGCTCTTTACAATGTGCATTACATTCACCCATACACGACAGCGGAAGCAACCATGCAAGGCATCAATTTGCTTATCGGGAGCACATACTGTACGGGTTCTGCTCAAGGACACTTCGACACTAACCCACTACTTTACTTTACTTTATTTGTTTATTTGGACGGGACAGCACATATTAATGTACATACATGATGTAATGTAAATATACTGGATTTAGCGAGATTGCTAATTTCCATCCTTAGTCCCCAGACATAAAGGCAAGCAACACTAATAGTGGGAGAGCTTAACAAGATAATCGAAACGAAGCGGATAAAATCGCCAAATTTTTTATGAGGCTTCATTAGGACCTACTGATGGATTCTAGCCTTGGGTACCCAACTTTATTTTGAAAAGTATCCATACAATTAACCATATCAATATTCATTAAAAAAAACAGGCCGATTCACTTTTTGGCCTATAACTCTTGAACCGTAGGTCATAGCATCAAAAATATATTTTTCCTAGACTCCTTGGATCACAACGCAACTTCCCATATAGGTCCCGCCCCTTTTCCGATTTCAAAATGTTACGCCATTTGGCGTTATCTTCAAAACACATATATTTTATAATTACTCTTACAAATTAAATCCAAAATGCACACAAATCGGCACACACTGTGTCTTTGGTCATGTGATGTAGATGTATCAGTCCGATTTCTCATATTCCCACAGATTGGCTACGATTGGCTTCTAAAATTTGTGGGAGGGTCCGTTTGGAAAAAAATGGCACAAATCATGAACACGGCCTCCTATCTGCCCAAATTCGTATCATTGATGGGCCACAAATAAACACAGAGCCAATGCTATTTCATTTCCACCCATAGGGGGCGCAACACATTCTACAGATATCACTGTTTTTGCACCAAATTAAGTACAAATTGTCTTGTGAGTCAAACATTTGCAATTGCAAAGTGGTGAACAGTCCAAATTTGATTTGCCACATTTGCAGGTGGAACAGTCCCCTTTACAAGAGCATTTGATCAGCTCTCTGCATGCTCTGGAGACTTCTGGAATTGTCATCCAAACTGGCACCCATGCCTCCGATTCCTTGGTCCATCCATATTCATGTGGGGAAGGAATAACTTGTTCTGTTTGTAGGCTGGTCGCCCAGATACCTGCTTGATAAACTGCCCGCTTAACATGCTGAAGTAGTGCATCTTGGGTGGGTGGCAGTTTCTCCATCGACCTATTCCCATGACAGAAGAGATCTTTTCTAGTCTGGTTGATGGAGATCAAAGGACTGGATTTGTCATACAGGATAACTGTCAGTCTCTCAAGCTTCTGGAACTGCTGACTGTCAACATTCAGCAGCTGGAAGGGATGTTTGGCCAGACTGACAAGAATAGGCTTGCCAGGCATGCCAAGCTGACTTTTTGCCCTTACTGTGGAAAGCAGATGTTGTGTCACAACCTGACAATGCATGGAACATAGGCAGAGCACGAGATTTTGGCTCCCCCAGAGATTTACACATGATGTTGATGTGGTAAAATCTGTATTTTTTGCCCATACCAAAAGCCACCCAGATGTCAGCCAAAGATTCAATCGAAACTAAATCATGGAACAATCCTGCAAGGATCACTATGACATCAGTGTCCACAGTACGCACTAGGATCGTTTTTGCTCCTTTTTCCCTGGACTCCTTGGATCATGACGCAACTTCCCATATAGGTCCCGCCCATTTCCGATTTCAAGATTTTCCGCCATTTTGCGTTATCTTCAAAACACATATTTTGCTATTACTCCTACAAATTTGGTCCAAAACTCACACAAATCGGCACACACTCTTTGTCTTTGGTCATGTGATCAAGATTTATCAGTCAGATTTTTCATATTCCCTTCGGATTGGCTACGATTGGCTTCTGCAATTTGTGGGAGGGTCCGTTTGGCAAAAATGGCACAAATCATGAACAGAGCATCTTATCTGTCCCAAATGTTGATCATTGAGGGGCCACTAATAAACGCAGAGCCAATGCGATTTCACTTCCACCCATAGGGGGCGCAACAAATTCTACAAATGTCACTGTTTTTGCACCAACTTAAGTACAAATGGTCTTGTGAGTCATGTGACAATGACCGTGCAACAGGCTTTTGATATTCCATACTGTTTTCCTGTAATTGGCTTCAAAGAAAAAGCATTTGATGAGTATGCAGATGACGTTTTCATCCCTTTTATCTGCTGAAGCAGCTGCAGGAAACCAAGCGGTTGGATGTTGTATGAGACACATATATCCCAGATAGTTTGAAGGAGTCCACCCACGAAAAGAGAGGACAAGGTGTTCGCAGGAAAGTGTCAGGTCAGACAAAGCTACCAGGCAATTGGATGGATTTTCTTTGAGACCCAACAAACAAGAAGGAGCTGTTTGCCTTTTTGACTTCCAGGATTTAAACGTTCAACTGGCCACCATCCAAAGCTGTGTATGTCACATCAGGGCAAGCTGTGTCGTCTTTTGGTTCCAGTAGTACCATGACCTGTTGCAATCATGAAGAGGCAGACACCAGGATTCTAGTTAATGTACGGCATGCACTGGAGCAAGGAGCAAAAACGATCCTAGTGCGTACTGTGGACACTGATGTCATAGTGATCCTTGCAGGATTGTTCCATGATTTAGTTTCGATTGAATCTTTGGCTGACATCTGGGTGGCTTTTGGTATGGGCAAAAAATACAGATTTTACCACATCAACATCATGTGTAAATCTCTGGGGGAGCCAAAATCTCGTGCTCTGCCTATGTTCCATGCATTGTCAGGTTGTGACACAACATCTGCTTTCCACAGTAAGGGCAAAAAGTCAGCTTGGCATGCCTGGCAAGCCTATTCTTGTCAGTCTGGCCAAACATCCCTTCCAGCTGCTGAATGTTGACAGTCAGCAGTTCCAGAAGCTTGAGAGACTGACAGTTATCCTGTATGACAAATCCAGTCCTTTGATCTCCATCAACCAGACTAGAAAAGATCTCTTCTGTCATGGGAATAGGTCGATGGAGAAACTGCCACCCACCCAAGATGCACTACTTCAGCATGTTAAGCGGGCAGTTTATCAAGCAGGTATCTGGGCGACCAGCCTACAAACAGAACAAGTTATTCCTTCCCCACATGAATATGGATGGACCAAGGAATCGGAGGCATGGGTGCCAGTTTGGATGACAATTCCAGAAGTCTCCAGAGCATGCAGAGAGCTGATCAAATGCTCTTGTAAAGGGGACTGTTCCACCTGCAAATGTGGCAAATCAAATTTGGACTGTTCACCACTTTGCAATTGCAAATGTTTGACTCACAAGACAATTTGTACTTAATTTGGTGCAAAAACAGTGATATCTGTAGAATGTGTTGCGCCCCCTATGGGTGGAAATGAAATAGCATTGGCTCTGTGTTTATTTGTGGCCCATCAATGATACGAATTTGGGCAGATAGGAGGCCGTGTTCATGATTTGTGCCATTTTTTTCCAAACGGACCCTCCCACAAATTAAAAAGACTTTTGATGCTATGACCTACGGTTCAAGAGTTATAGGCCAAAAAGTGAATCGGCCTGTTTTTTTTTATGGATATTGATATGGATAATTGTATGGATACTTTTCAAAATAAAGTTTGGTACCCAAGGCTAGAATCCATCAGTAGGTCCTAAAGAAGCCTCATAAAAAATGTGGCGCTTTTATCCGCTTCGTTTCAATAATGTAAAAAAATGGAGTTAAGCTCCTCCACTATAACCCAGGGGGAACCATGTGGATGCTCTACCTTTTGAGCTACTGCTGCAGTATTTTAAATTCTGATACCTGTATGCCTGTGCACAAAGAATTAATACTCACTTTTAGTGAACATTCCTGAATTAAGAAACAAGCATGATGATGTTAAAGGGTGACTTATACTTAGTTGCACACCAGTTGTGAGCTGTAGATCTGCTAATTTCGCTGAACAACACCGGTGTGCAACCAAGTATAATGGGCTCTTAAGGCTACTCTAATACCGCATTCCAGACCGGGATATCTTAACTTCCTCTTTCAGCGATTCACAGTCTACTCTCCTGGTGTTACTTTTTCTTGCACATCCACAAACTTCAGAAGTCAATGTTGTGATTTATTATTTCATTTTCTATTTTGTTTTGCATTAACTTGACCTCCCTGTGAACTGCACCACTACCTTTTCGTTAATTTATTGCTGTTGTGGTTTCAGACCAGACGATGTGCTGTGGCGCCGTTCCCATGATGCCAGTGTCCTCCTGCACTGTGTCCTATGGCCAACGGTCTCCCTCCTTGTGGGCACGCTCATTGTGCTGCTGACGGTGTGTGCACGCTCCCTGGCCGCGCGAGCCGAGGCCCTGCAGAAGAGGAAGTGTTCATATGAGGCCTACCAGGACCTCGGGAGAGTGGCCTCTGATCACGGCAACAAGCCAGGCCCCCTAGCCGCGTCGCCTGACCCGGAGTCCTCGTCTACCTGTAGGACCCTGCCGCTGTTTGCTGTGCCTGTACGACGCCGTGACAGAGAACACTAGGAACCAAAAGATAAGACCTAGAACTTTGAGTGAACCTGAGAATGTCAGTGCAGAGCCTTGCAGGAAAGCGGCATGTCTCAAAGTCTTAATTCACGGCCTCTTGCTTTTCGAGGCAGAATGTGCTAGATTTAGAAAGGCTGTTCTGTCTGCTTTGTTTGTTGGGCCTTAATAAAACCAGCAGCAGTTTGAGGAGAGGATGCGGGGGGATATGTAACACATCCTCCTTGATACCTGTAGATTTAAGCCAGGATATGATGTGAAGACAATGCCCCAGCTGTCTTAAAACAAAGCAAAATGTCAGCTGTCAGGACCAGTGGCAGTGACCTGTGATTTTTCTGGAGTCAGCAATTTTAATGGAAACTTTACATAGGACACAAGTCTTCTCTTGTGCTATGATTATTTTAATATCATATATAATCAACCTTAAGTGTGTGTGGTATGCACCTAGCTGTGCTGAACCACCATGACACATGGCCCAGGTAACCAGGTTGCACTCTGACTGCCAGTAGCACTTGACTATTCTACTGTATAAGGCAGTGGTTCTCAAAGTGCGGTCCCGGGACTTTGAGAGGGTTCCAGGGAGTCCCCAGCAAAATTAGTTAGTATAGCATAAAATCTGTTTCATTACTTTAACTATACTTAAGCTAGTCTATCTTCTATGAAAAAAATATGTATAAAAAAAGACAACATCTTTTCAGATGAGGGTCCCTGGCCAAATACATATCAATTTAGGGGTCCTTAACATAAAAATGTACTTTAATTGTATTTAATTATTTTACATTTCTGATGCAGTAAGTCGCTGATGGTTGCTTTACCAACTAGCTTGCTGATCACAGGACCCTAAAAAAGACTGACTAACATCTCTCTAGAATATGTTGGAACATCGTTGGGAAAAGAAGTGATACTTTAGGGTATATTCTGGATTATTAATTGAAACTTGGAATGCTGGAACTTCAAAGGAAGTGAACTTTGGAATGTGGGAAATGGAAATGAAGTGCAGAGTATTTTAAAACAGAACAGGAAGCAAAGCCCAAGTGAAGTATTTACTTGTTCTCCCCCCCCCCCTTGGAACCAAGCTAATAGACATTGCCATATACTGTAGATAGATACCTGCCAAATGTAAGCCAATAGTGAGACATTTAGGCTGAAGCATTTGACACATTTGACAGTGTCACATTGTAGCACACCACACCAAGGCAGTATTTGACTTGGTGCTCCATGAATCTGTGAAAGCATTCAATCTCACACATTTTTGTGTGCGCAAAATGGTGGCACAGAAAGCCACCCATCGAACACTAGAATGTAAGATTACCAAGACCTCTAAATCTGGTTGTGACGTCTTTGCCACACAGACTGGAATCTTCAACAGACCCACGGTAGCCAACCAAACTCTGTAACACTGGGAAACACGATATGAGCAGCACTCGAGAATGATGATTTAAAACTCAACTCTCCCTGTGGTAATCTCAGAGGAGGGAAATGGGTCCTAGTTTCCCAAATTCATCTTAAAGGACCATACCGTTGGTCTGGCATTTACAGTATATCCCATATATACTTCAATCTAGGACCAGCTTCGCTGTATTTTCATTCCTTGTTCGTTATCACTTATCACTATGAATACATGATGAAAATGATGACGCGTAATGCTTACCAAGACATAAGGAGTGATTTTACAGTATTTTCCCTGTGCTTGTTTTTAGATAAGCAATAAAACAAGGGCCTGGGCTGCTGTTCATTAAATGTAAACTAACCACTGCTACTCTATGACTGACTCAGTGCTCAGACAGAGGTAAGAAGATGTGTGACACGTGAGCTTGTATATCGGCTATTTTTGCCGCGTGACTGTGATTGTTAAGCATATACTGTACTGCAGGCCTAGGGCTATTTTTGAGAATTTCCACCTATAATGACATCCCCGAAATAGGGATGCCAGGGTTACGATGGCTTTGGGAAACAGGGACTGAAGGTGTTTTATGTCCTTTCTTTGAGTGTAAAGGTCCGTACACACCGGGGCGCGATTATTTTGTGCAAATAATTTGCATTCATTTAAACTGCTGTTTTGTGTGATGAGTACATGCACACTGAGCGCGATTATAACGAGCCGATGAAGCAACATACGAGGTAGATTTTTCAGCGTGAATAAAATCATCAATTTGTATGAATGGACTCATCACCAAAATCAAAGTTTGATGTGAAATCGCTTTTTCGTATGGTTTATTTGTGTTGCCCTGGGTGTGTAATGACCTTCAGTCGTCTGTTTCTGTTCATGTGTAGGACAGGTCTGTCCTATCTCACGGACTTGTACTTGTTTATAGTAACAGCACTTATCCGTCTGTCTGTGAATCTATGTTTTGACTTTGATCCTGAATACACCTTGTTGGTTTCTTCAACCGTTTGCTCAGCAGATATACTGTAAGCATGTGGGTGGACTAGCAGGTCATCCATCTTTGTTGTACTGCCGGACTGATTGATACTGATGATCTTAAACAAAACTTTGTCTTAAATGTTTACTTGTTCTACTGTAAACTAGTAAAGATGTTTGATCACATTAGCTTACTATTAACAGGTAAATGGGCCACTTTAGACTGAACCCTAATAAGACACTACAGAACGCAATGAAAACGTCATTAAGGTGCAAAGACTATGGTTTTGATGTGCACTGCACCTCCGTCAGAGTTAAATACAGTATACCCTCAACCCCGATAATAGTCTCTCACTGGTTTATAAGGATGGTAGGGGACCAGCACTTAAACCAGTACCCTGACAGCACTCAATCAAGAAACCAGCACTAAACAGCTATACTTAGAATAAACATCAAGCAACAAATGTAGACTAACAGTCATATATGATATAAGTAAACTAATGGAATCATGACGATCTCAGGTTCCACATGGAAATGGTGTGGCTTCATGTGAATCTCGGACGTCATGGGCCAGCCTGTGACATCAGTTGTCTATGACAAATCTATTGATGATCCAAATGTATGATGTCTGACTTTGAATTTGGGCATCGTTTAAGCCTGATCAGAGCCCGCTTGACTCCCATTATCAAATTAACGTTAAGTATTTCGGAAAACATAATGTAAGGAAAGCAAAAGGAATGTTCCCACACAAACATATTAATGAAGGGAATGTCCACAGAGGTTTTCCAGATAAAAATATAATGTGAAATACAATGCATGCAGGTAATTCTTTGGTCTATACTGACAGCGTACACAAGACATTTGGTGCTGAACGGCCCATTTTGCGAGATTAGAGTTCCAGACAAACACAGTCAGATGCACACACAGATTGATCCTTGTATAGACGGCTAGCCTCCTGCAGAACCAACATTGTTCTACCTGTACTGTACATCTCTGCCATTTTTTGAATCTTTGAATCTTGAACTTGATTAGGACCTTTGACCAGGGCAGCCTACAATCCACCCATCTGTTCTCAATTTAACCTTATAATGCAGTGCATGTCCAACCATTGGTCACTTCCACTTCCACAAAGTATTAAAGGTGATTTGTTTGCTCTTCTGCATTCTTTGGGTTCAGCCTTTCAGAAGTGGCCCAGAGACCTGTTCTTGCTGTTGCTGTTCTTGTCTTTTTCTGTTAGCCCTGGTCTTCGCTTGTGGAGAGCCTGAAGCGCAAGATCCCCTCAACTCTGATATTAGCTCATTGACATTTTTGCTGATGTTTTTTATGGGCAAATGTTTGCTGCAGCCTCATCAACATGTTGAGCTACGTTGTAAAAATCAGCAGGCGTGGGATTGCAAGTTCCTTAGCAGTGACTATGGGCAAGTTGAGTGAGCTAATATGGCCTCCAGTAAAAACTGATGCTAGCTGCAGTGAAAACCAAAATGCCCAAACTTTGTTAGTTCATGGCTCAGGCTTTTTCTGTCCTTTTCTTTAAATCTGTTTCTCTACTTGAGTTTATCTTCATTTGTTTTGTATTTTTTTCCCCATTATAGCCTATTGCAGAATGTTGACCTACTTTCCTAAAGGTGTCTTTATTCATTGTTTTGCACTTGGCTGAATGGTGGCTGTACTGTAGGTACAGTAGATTATCTTAAGCCATTAGAAAAATAATATAATTGTCTTACCCCTGTCTAAAAAGACACATATGGATATCCTGTTCCTCGCAAATGTCATTGTTGACCCAAGCCCATGTCTGTGTTGCTACATTTTGTCACAAATTTGAATGTTGCTATATATACAATACAGTTTTATTAGCTTGTGAAATACATTAGCCCTCATTCTGTCAAGTGTGGAGGTTTCTTTATTTTTCTTTTCTTTTTTCTTTTTTTCTTTGAAGGGTTTAGTTGGCCTGAATTATCTTCTCTCTGATTTCTTAAGAGTGGAGAGGTAAAACATAAAACATAAAAAGTCAGGACAACAAGCCTTAAAGCTGCACTTTGTAACTTTCCTCTTCTGCCCGGATTTGAACCGGTTTTCTGCGCAATTGGTGCTGACATCTTTCCACTCAAACAGAGAGCGTCTCCTTTCAAACCCCAATGGTTCTAATCAGCCCCCCGCCCACAGGAGTGGCCCAATTCTCTCACAACTTGCTACAAAAATCCCTCATGAAAAACTATATAATCTCCTACCTTTCATTTTCAACCTTCACATGTGTCTCCTTCTCTAATAATCAAAAAGTGCTATATATTTCATCTCGCAATTTACTTCCGGATGGTTCGTTTTGCACTTTTTTTGCCACATCGGTCACGGGAAAGAAATAAGCGCTGCCGTGGTCTATGGAAACGAGCCCAAAAGTGCACCCAAATAAGCCCAAAATCGCTTATACAAACAGTCAGACCTGGCAACGCAGCCTACGCCAATCATGCGTGAGAGATCTACAAGCTATGGGGCAGAGACGCCACCGTATCTTAGCAACAACTACAGCGCTCACTCTCATTGGTCGTGTCACGCTAAGAGCAGTCTCCAGACAATGGCATCGCAGACAGCTTGCTGTTACTGCTGTAGCCATCACAGTTAGTCCCAGCGACGACGGACAGGGCGCTGTGATAGCTGCCATGTCGCTAACGCTAACGTGGTTGTCATGCCTGCAGCGGCTGTGCAATCACTTTGTCAACAATGCACGTTCGTGTGGTGAATGTCAATATTGCTGCTCAGTTAGTCCATTGTAGATGGTGTATGTTTGTGTGTGTCTTCTGGAGAACTATGTAGCTCCACAGCAACTACAGTAACTAACGTAATGGCAGGACCGCCCCGTGCAACGCATGTTAGGCTGCATTATGGTCATGTAGTACTTTCAGATAATTTCGCTCCGATTACAGCAGTGCTTATCAACCCTTTCACGCCGCCCCCCCCCCCCCCCAATAAACGTACTTGATCTGGGGACCCCCCCATTCTGTTTGACTCCGTTCCACAAGTACATATTGTGAAAATAGCCGATCTACAAGCTCAAAACGCCTCACGTTGAGAGGCTTTGTAAGCTTGTAGATCGGCTATTTTCTACATGACTGCCTCTTTCTTACATTCTTTGACAATGTGGCCCATGTTTTCATAGTATAGTTTGTTGACTACTTTTGTTGCAGAAATGCTCATTTCCTTTACTTTCCTTTTTTTATTGTCTCCGCCAGGCCGAAAGGCATGGCGCAAGACTATGTTTCACCCCCTGTCCGTCCGTCTGTGATAGCTAATCTCTCACATCGTTGACTTGATCGCAGCAAAATAACAGCCCGATGAGTCAGTGAGAGCTGGATAAACGAGGTAAAATGTGTCAAAAGGAGTCTGTACGGCTGTCGATAAATGAACACATGACGTCGGTGGGAGAGGAGATATTGTGTCTTTTGGACAAACAGCAGCGTCGTGCTGATGTTTGTTGTGTGAAGCAGCTTAATGTCAGAGTGTTTGTGTTGGAGCGCCTCAGTGCGGCTGCAGAGTTCATGTGCAACCTCTTCCAGAGAGAGACAGAGACACTAGAAACTCTGCTGGGGAAAAAAAACACTGCTGGGCATTGACTTTCATATGGATATTGATCTACACACTGCAGGTATATCTGCTACACACACAACATCAAACTACACACTGCAGGTATGATGCAGCGTTTGCATTACAGCCAGCATGCCAGCGTAGTTCCCATATGGTTTCAAGGTGGGCTAAACCATATGGACCCCATGTCAGCAATGTCAGCGGCATCCACTTCAGTCCCAACTGCGATGCCCATGCAGGCTATAAGTAGCTTCTACCTGGCCCTTAGGTGGGCCCCAACTACCCATGTTTATGTGGGACCAAGGCGGGTCCTACCTGGGTTTGCCCATGCAGGCTTTAACTGGGTTCTACCTGGGCCCTAGGTGTACCCTAACCAACCACAGTGCAGTGCCCATCGCTCCAATTGTTGTGACGTCAGGGCTCTCAATACTGCACATTGGTGGAGGAGGAGGGGCCGCAGGGCGACCGCACACATCGCTGAACCAATGGTAGCCCACGGATGTTTCCTCTGGGGATTTACAATCTGCCCCTCTATGCCACATATCATCCGCACTACAGGGTCTTCACTGACCGAGCCACGGCCCCACTGACCCTCATGACGCTACGCCACTTATATGAGTTGCCAAGTGGCCGCGGGCGCTACGTGGGCGTGGCCGCGGGCTCGACGCGAGCCCCCGCGTAGCGGGGGCGAGCTTCTAGTTTTTACAATTGAACTAATAGAGTCTGTCTGCTTGCTCAAGGTAAATTGAATCTTGACCATCAGGTAAAAAATTGTGTCAGATCCTGTGGCTATGTGAGACATGACCTTTGACACATTCTAAATGTCTCAATAGAAGAACAGGGAGACTAAATACAACCACCCCAATTGTATAAGTAAGTAAGTAAGTAAGTAAAAAAGTTACATAGTGCTGCTTTAATCTCAAAAGGAGCCAGGAAAACAGAATCATCTCCTCTGCTGAGGAGAATTGAGACAGAGCCAACCAATATTCTTTATGTAGCTTTATTTGGCATAATTGTCATAATTTGATGTGAATGTTTTTCTTTATTGTTTGTTTGTTGAAGGACATGTAATGTCTATAAAATAAACTAATATAATGTCTCCTAAGAGGGGAAAAAGTATGTGATTGACCCAGAAATTACACAAAATGTTTGTTTTTTAAACCTGATTTATTGGAGTTATTATCAATTATTTATTTATGATTTTGTCATGACGTTCATCCTTGTTTCATGTAGTGCTGGGTGGCCATTTTGGATGTATTGCCTTCAAAGACACTGGTAGATGTTCACTTTCACTCAGTCTGGGCAAAAATGGCACGAGTGAAAGCTAATGAATGGAAACTCCAAAGAAAATACCCTCTTATGGCATATTTATACTTTGTCAACGATCATTTTGTGTAAAAATCACATATTTTCAACTGAAAAAACGAACAAAAAAATGTAAAGTGGTATTTCATTCAACACTTCTGGGGTCTACTCTGGCTTTTGTGTCCACCCCAGACAGATTTTAAGTTGCGTGATTCAATATTTAGGTATTTGATATTCATTTTATCAGTCATTCCCCCTACCTATATAAACCCATTGTTACTTCAAACTTCATTTGAACCATGTTAGATTAACAGAAAACAAACGTCCTTGGTTCTTGTGACTGAAATTGTCCTTCTAATATGTGAGGGGGCCGTGTTTTTTCAATTACATTTTCCATTTTTTAAATATAAAATAAATAAAAAGGGGCGTGTCTGATCAAATTAATATCTAAATATTGAATCAAGCAACTTAAACTGTTTGGGGTGTACACTAAAGCCAGGGTAAACATTAAAATGATCCCTGAAGTGTTTTAAAGTTAAATACCCCTTTAAATACAAAAATGTTTTCTTTGTGATATGACAGAGAAACTTTATGAAGTGTGCATAAACCTTTACATTCTGTGTCTGATGTAGCTTAAAGGGATATTTCACTTTCAAACATGTTTGGGGTCATTTTAACATCTACTCAGGTTTTTGTGAGCACCCCAGACAGTTTTTAAGTTGCTTGATTCAGTATTTAGATATTTGATATTTATCAGACACGTTCCCTTCCTATACAAACTCATTGTAAGTGTAAGAGTTGTATACAAACTCATTGTAAGTTCAAACTCCATTTTAACCATGATAGATTCATGGGGGCGTGTCTGATAAAATGAATATCAAACATCTAAATACTGAATCGAGCAACTTAATTTGTCTGGGGTGCTCACAAAAGCCTGAGCAAACGTTAAAATGACCCCAAACATGTTTGAAAGAGAAATACCCCTTAAATAATACTGTACTGTGTATTTTTTTATGGGACTTACTGAGGTATTGCTGTCCTGACTGGTATTTATTACCTGAAGCCATATGCTAGTGGGCACCTATATACTGTACATGTAGCTATACTGTAGTCCGCCTCCACAAAGACATTAACATATTTTGTTGCACAGCATTAAATGAATATCATGCCTACCCCAAACTTTTAATATTTCAGATTTATGCTGTTGTTTTTTGTTTGTAATTACAAAAAAAAGCATAAATCCAGCCTTTTAGATTAACAAGATGAATGCACAGTGAAATCATCAATGTACGCATCACTGAGAGTTAATTTGCCCAATTTGGGTCCGATTTGACTGTGTGTGGGCTTCATGCTCATGTATTGTTGGGTAATTTGAACAGCAGTACTTGTGTCGCTTTCTTCCAAACTGAAAGTGATTTTCTTGACTTTGAACGTTGGGTTGTAAATAGGTATAGCTGGTCATGATATAATTAAGAAATGAAGAAAGGCCATGGTACTGTATAATGACATATCCCATCTAAGGGGCATTGTACAGTATGGCCCGACTCAAAGCAGAGGCATGACAACCCCATTAGTTGTGATATGATGACAATATACTGTACCATGACCTGGAGTGAGTTTTTGCTTCTTTTTAAAAAATATTTTGATTTGAAGAATACTTTCTACAATATACCCAACTGCCTGCACAAACAAGGCTGTTGCTGTCCCCTATAACTGCATGGAAGCTCCAAAATATTTTAACATATATACTTAAGCCATCGTAAATGTTGCCTCTGTGATCAAGGAACTGGAAGTAACTGATTCCAGCCAAGTCACACTTTTAACACACACACACACTCACACGTGCGCGCGCCCCCACACACACACACACACACACACACACACACACACACACACGCGCACGCGTGGGTACAGACCCATTTCCGTACCGCTCTAGGCCAGATATGCAAACTGCAAAGCAAATTGATTGAATTGTCCAATTAATACCTTGGCAGAATCCTTTGTCCACAATTCACCATAATGACTGTTCTTGTTTATGGAACACAGATAAAGATCATTGACAATATGTGGACTTATATCATGCCCAGGTAGGTACACAACCCAAAGGTTCTACTAAAGTTCAACATTGCTTGAAGTACTGTATTCTCTCTTTGCAAAAACTGTGAGTCTCTCTTATTAAATGTTTGCCCAGATCAGCCAATAAGCATTGGCTGTCCTGAGCCTCTTACAAAACAGCAGCAGTGTTATGTCATCCAGCCAGAATACTGTCATGAAATATGTTGATGTGGTCATAGACAAAGAACAACTCTAATAGAGGGAATATTGTCATGTCTTTTATACCCGTTTACGGTTTCATGTAGCCCCGTCTGTGACCTCGCCCTCTGCTGTAAGGGAGGTTTCATAGACACTCATGTCTCAATGAGAAACTGGATGAGAACCATCAGTTATGGAGGATGTAATTATTATCATCATTTTAAGAGGAAGCAATAACATCAGGTAACCCTTTCCCTCAAAACAGACATAGCATTTTGCACAAACTCTTCTTTATCCATACCTCTCAATTAAATGCTGTATGCCCCCCCCCCCCCCCCCCCAATGTCTCTCCAAATTCACCATCGGTTCTGAACTATCTCACTGTTGTATCCTTAGAGACTTGCTGCTTTGCCAATGTGTAGCTATGATGCAGATGATGATGACTAGTGCCTGAATAAATGTTCTTTAAATAAAACAAAAGAGTTTTGTCTTTTAACATGACTGTGTGGACTGTTGCTCTTACTGTTGTCTCCAACAGCTTTGTCTTTGACTGTGATGTTCAAAGTGCACATTTAAAACAGACTTTTTCAAAACAATATGACTGTTGTTCTCTCGCTCTCTACATGTCTATTTGACTTATGTCTGTGGTCAGAATTTGTGATCCAAAATCCAATAAGAAAACAATATGGTTTAGTAACATTGAATCAAATAAAAAAAGGTCAACTAATTGAGCACAGCAGGAAAGGAGAGCGGCAGAGCAAGAAAGATCATTCAAGTCGACTTTTAACTTTTAGGTTATTTTGCTGTGTTCTGTAGTGTTTTTTTGTGTGTGTGTGTGTGTGTGTGTGTGTGTGTGTGTGTGTGTGTGTGTGTGTGTGTGTGTGTGTGTGTGTGTGTGTGTGTGTGTGTGTGTGTGTGTGTGTGTGTGTGTGTGTGTGTGTGTGTGTGTGTGTGTGTGTGTGCGCACGTGTGTGTGTGTGTGTGTGTGTGTGTGTGTGTGTGTGTGTGTGTGTGTGTGTGTGTGTGTGTGTGTGTGTGTGTGTGTGTGTGTGTGTGTGTGTGTGTGTGTGTGTGTGCGCGTGCGTGTGCGTGCGCGTGTCCGCACACCACCTTCTGTTCGTCCTTTTCTCCCAATTTTTTTTCTGACGCCCGTCCTGCCATGTCTCCTGTTATCTGTCCCCATCATCTCTGCCTCTGTCCATTCATCCATTCACAAATCTCCATCAGAAATATGAGCTAGATTGAATGGGCTCATTCAATCTGCTCATTCAACAGCCCCCCCCTCCCCCCAAAACATGCTCACACATACACATACACACACACTCTCTCAATAGGGCCAGGCACTTCAATCACCCACTTCAATCCCTCTACCTAAACCACTCTTTCAAATCAATGAATATTCAATGACAGAGAGAAGCACGCACACACACACACACGCACGCACGCACGCACGGCGCGCGCACACATACTCTCAAACCCTCTCACCTTGGAGAGAAAATGCTGATAGCAGACCACCTTCCTCCCTCCTCTACCCCTGCTCTCACAGTAATCCAGTCAGACAAGTGCAGTGATTTGAGAAACAAAACCTATTTTGTTCTTCCAACTTTCTCTCAAACCCTTCCCCTCTTTCTTTCCCTTTATGTCTCTCTTTGTCTCAAACCCAGACAGGAGAATTGTCTTCTTTCTGTCTGGCATCTCCACACTCAATCTAAAACGGATTAAGTTATGTAATCCAGCCTCTATACTCTGTATTGTAGCTACAATGTATAGTATATAATTGCATATTGCGTGTTCATGCTCAAAATATGGACTATCTTTAGTCAATAGTTGTAAATCATTTCCAAATGTTTCCATAGTGATAGTCAGTGTAATGCACCAACTTTAACAAATTCCTTATATGTGAAAACAAATAAATAATTCTAATTCTGATTCTGATCATTTTAGTTCAGGTTTATTTAAGCTGAGTTCTTAAGCTGGGTGCAGTGTGTACTGCAAAGTACCAAGTAGTTTGTAGTACAATAGTCCTAGATGTTGATAAATACAATCAAGTTCTTTATTATTCAACGGTGATAAAATGGACCACATTGGCATGTTGCATTAATTAAAAAATAGATTTTCTGGAGGTCACTGTATATAGACAGTAAATGCATGTCTACAGTATAGTGGCTTTAATGAAAACAGGGTTTCCTCAGGGGAGAAGCTGTGCTGAGACCTGATGATGTGATGAGAGAAAATGGTTGGCAGAATGCCTGGTCTCTCTCTCCCTCTCTCTCTCTATCTCTCTCACACACACACACACACACACACACACACACACACACACACACACACACACACACACACACACACACACACACACACACACACACACACACACACACACACACACACACACATTAAATGACAGTGTTGCTGCCAAGGAAGCGTCCACCGTCACCGTCGCTGAGTAGGCATTTCTGCACCAGTTGGATGTTTGTTGTGGAACAAACACACAAACACAACTCTTCTCAACTAAACTAACATCACATCATCGACTACTGTATGTACAAACACACTTCAACACTATGTACAAACTCAGGCACACCTTATCAGTGGTGGTGAACACACACTCACTCACAGGGGTGAGCAAACCGACTGCCTCTCTCCTCCATAAATACTAACCACTGTAGGCTGCTGATCAGCAGAATGGAGAACTAATTGAGGCCACACGTCACCTCTCTCTCTCTATCTGATGCTGACTGCTTATTTATAGACCTGAAATAAGCTATAAATGGGTCTTGTAAAGTTTGAAGCACAGCCTTTAAATGCTGAGAGCACCCTTTTAGTCCAAGCTTTATGTGGTAATTCAGCAGTGTTTCTCATGGCCACATCCACACTAATACATTTTCATTTTAAAACCCTTAACCTTTGCTATGTTTACCTCGTGTGCAGACCAGAGGCGTCATTTCATTAAAAAATACTAGGGTGTCTGTGGACTTAGTGATTTTTTCGGATTTAACTTCGTTTCGGTAGTGACACAATGGTGTCACTACCGAAACGAAAAAAAAATGACTGAGTCCAGAGCTCGATGAATGTTAGGGACCAAAAAAAAAGTCACTACAAAGTACTACCAATCAACTTTAAATTGCCTGAAACGTACTCCTAACAGGTTTTTGGGGGGACAATTTTGGCCTCCACACTTAGTGATTTTTTCGGATTTAACTTCGTTTCGGTAGTGACACAATGGTGTCACTACCGAAACGAAAAAAACATTACTAAGTCCAGACCTCGATGAATGTTAGGGACCAAAAAAAAAGTCACTACAAAGTACTACCAATCAACTTTAAATTGCCTGAAACGTACTCCTAACAGGTTTATGGGGGAACAATTTTTTTTTCGTTTCGGTAGTGACACCATTGTGTCACTACCGAAACGGAAAAAAAATTACTAAGTCCAGAGCTCGATGAATGTTAGGGACCAAAAAAAAAGTCACTACCAATCAACTTTAAATTGCCTGAAACGTACTCCTAACAGGTTTTTGGGGGAACATTTTTTTTTTTCGTTTCGGTAGTGTCACTACCGAAACGGAAAAAAAAATACTAAGTCCAGAGCTCGATGAATGTTAGGGACCAAAAAACAAAGTCACTACCAATCAACTTTAAATTGCCTGAAACGTACTCCTAACAGGTTTTTGGGGGAACAATTTTTTTTTCGTTTCGGTAGTGACACCATTGTGTCACTACCGAAACGGAAAAAAAAATCAGCAGTGTTTCTCATGGCCACATCCACACTAATACATTTTCATTTTAAAACCCTTAACCTTTGCTATGTTTACCTCGTGTGCAGACCAGAGGCGTCATTTCATTAAAAAATACTAGGGTGTCTGTGGACTTAGTGATTTTTTCGGATTTAACTTCGTTTCGGTAGTGACACAATGGTGTCACTACCGAAACGAAAAAAAAATGACTGAGTCCAGAGCTCGATGAATGTTAGGGACCAAAAAAAAAGTCACTACAAAGTACTACCAATCAACTTTAAATTGCCTGAAACGTACTCCTAACAGGTTTTTGGGGGAACATTTTTTTTTTCGTTTCGGTAGTGACACCATTGTGTCACTACCGAAACGGAAAAAAAATTACTAAGTCCAGAGCTCGATGAATGTTAGGGACCAAAAAAAAAGTCACTATCAATCAACTTTAAATTGCCTGAAGTACTCCTAACAGGTTTTTGGGGGAACATTTTTCTTTTCGTTTCGGTAGTGTCACTACCGAAACGGAAAAAAAATTACTAAGTCCAGAGCTCGATGAATGTTAGGGACCAAAACAAAAGTCACTACCAATCAACTTTAAATTGCCTGAAACGTGCTCCTAACAGGTTTTTGGGGGGAGTATTTTGGCCTCCACACTTAGTGATTTTTTCGGATTTAACTTTCGTTTCGGTAGTGACCAACTTTCGTTTCGGTAGTGACACAATGGTGAAAAAATAAATTTACTAAGTCCAGAGCTCGATGAATGTTAGGGACCAAAAAAAGTCACTACAAAGTACTACCAATCAACTCTAAATTGCCTGAAACGTACTCCTAACAGGTTTTTGGGGGGACGATTTTGGCCTCCACACTTAGTGATTTTTTCGGATTTAACTTTCGTTTCGGTGGTGACTAACTTTCGTTTCGGTAGTTTGATTACAAAATGTAAGTTGTGTAAAAAATAATCTGACTATACTAAGTTGTTATTTGTTTGTTTAAGTCAGGCTATACTCTACTCAGAGTCATAAGTTTACAAAATGTACTAAAGTACAGTGAACGTCTGTGCGGTTTGTCTTCATCACTGAAAATAACGTACATGTAAACTGATATAAAACTGATGTCATGTGCAGTTGGGGTGAAGAAAAACAACCATTTCACTCCTAATAATACCTATTTGATTTGACATCCTGACTTGCTGCTGTAGCTGAGGCTTGAACCTGTTATCTGCGGCTCACTAGTCAGTGACTCTATCCATTCACCTACAGCTGTTTTCTTGGAATCTGTGGTTCTGAAACGTTTTGTTGTCAACCCCCCAAATTGACATGTATTTGGGCAGTGGACCCCAATGTGAAAAGATGTAGTGTCAGGGCCCCCCATGAAAAAGATTTATATTTATGCTGTAACACATTTTTTTAAAGTTATTTGTCTTGTTTGTTGTTCAAGTCAAAGCACCAGGAAGGCTGTACTTGTCAGCCATCTGTTAGCTCAATGGGTTGAGACGCAGTATTCATGATCCAGAGGCCATGAGTTCAAATCCCATTGATGTCTTTCCTATGATTCTTTCCTTTGCAGACTGGCTTCCAGAAGATCAACTGAAAACTACCAGAAAGGCTATATTTGTCATCCAACTGTTAGCTCAATGGGTTGAGACGCAGTATACATGATCCAGAGGCCATGAGTTCAAATCCCATTGATGTCTTTCCTTTGCAGACTGGCTTCCAGAAGATCAACTGAAAACTACCAGGAAGGCTATATTTGTCATCCAACTGTTAGCTCAATGGGTTGAGACGCAGTATACATGATCCAGAGGCCATGAGTTCAAATCCCATTGATAAATTGACTGATATCCTTCGTGATGCTTCCCTTTGCAGAATAACTTCTAGAAAAACAAGTTAAAACCACCAGGAAACCTGTAACTCTCAGCCAACAGCATAGCTCAACTGGTAGAGCGTCTGTCCAATAACATGACTTGACTTGACTTGAGTGGGTTCGATTCCCACTCGAGTCAAGTGTCCCCGGTCACAAGTCAAGTCATGTTATTGGACAGACGCTCTACCAGTTGAGCTATGCTGTTGGCTGAGAGTTACAGGTTTTCTGGTGGTTTTAACTTGTTTTTCTAGAAGTTAGTCTGCAAAGGGAAGCATCACTAATGATATCAGTCAATTTATCCGTTGCCCCAAGTTACCGGGGACACTTGACTCGAGTGGGAATTGAACCCACTCAAGTCAAGTCAAGTCATGTTATTGGACAGACGCTCTACCAGTTGAGCTAAGCTGTTGGCTGAGAGTTACAGGTTTCCTGGTGGTTTTAACGTGTTTTAATAACATGACTTGACTTGACTTGAGTGGGTTCGATTCCCACTCGAGTCAAGTGTCCCCGGTCACAAGTCAAGTCATGTTATTGGACAGACGCTCTACCAGTTGAGCTATGCTGTTGGCTGAGAGTTACAGGTTTTCTGGTGGTTTTAACTTGTTTTTCTAGAAGTTAGTCTGCAAAGGGAAGCATCACTAATGATATCAGTCAATTTATCCGTTGCCCCAAGTTACCGGGGACACTTGACTCGAGTGGGAATTGAACCCACTCAAGTCAAGTCAAGTCATGTTATTGGACATACGCTCTACCAGTTGAGCTAAGCTGTTGGCTGAGAGTTACAGGTTTCCTGGTGGTTTTAACTTGTTTTTCTAGAAGTTAGTCTGCAAAGGAAAGCATCACAGTAAAGACACCAGTGGGATTTAAACTCATGGCCTCTGGATCATGTATACTGCGTCTCAACCCATTGAGCTAACAGATGGCTGACAAGTACAGCCTTCCTGGTAGTTTTCAGTTGATCTTCTGGAAGCCAGTCTGCAAAGGAAAGAATCATAGGAAAGACATCAATGGGATTTGAACTCATGGCCTCTGGATCATGAATACTGCGTCTCAACCCATTGAGCTAACAGATGGCTGACAAGTACAGCCTTCCTGGTAGTTTTCAGTTGATCTTCTGGAAGCCAGTCTGCAAAGGAAAGAATCATAGGAATGACATCAATGGGATTTGAACTCATGGCCTCTGGAACATGAATACTGCGTCTCAACCCATTGAGCTAACAGATGGCTGACAAGTACAGCCTTCCTGGTAGTTTTCAGTTGATCTTCTGGTAGCCAGTCTGCAAAGGAAAGAATCATAGGAAAGACATCAATGGGATTTGAACTCATGGCCTCTGGATCATGTATACTGCGTCTCAACCCATTGAGCTAACAGTTGGATGACAAATATAGCCTTCCTGGTAGTTTTCAGTTGATCTTCTGGAAGCCAGTCTGCAAAGGAAAGAATCATAGGAAAGACATCAATGGGATTTGAACTCATGGCCTCTGGATCATGAATACTGCATCTCAACCCATTGAGCTAACAGATGGCTGACAAGTACAGCCTTCCTGGTGCTTTGACTTGAACAACAAACAAGACAAATAACTTTTAAAAAATGTGTTACAGCATAAATATAAATCTTTTTCATGGGGGGCCCTGACACTACATCTTTTCACATTGGGGTCCACTGCCCAAATACATGTCAATTTGGGGGGTTGACAACAAAACGTTTCAGAACCACAGATTCCAAGGAAACAGCTGTAGGTGAATGGATAGAGTCACTGACTAGTAAGCCGCAGATAACAGGTTCAAGCCTCAGCTACAGCAGCAAGTCAGGATGTCAAATCAAATAGGTATTATTAGGAGTGAAATGGTTGTGTTTCTTCACCCCAACTGCACATGACATCAGTTTACATGTACGTTATTTTCAGTGATGAAGACAAACCGCACAGACGTTCACTGTACTTTAGTACATTTTGTAAACTTATGACTCTGAGTAGAGTATAGCCTGACTTAAACAAACAAATAACAACTTAGTATAGTCAGATTATTTTTTACACAACTTACATTTTGTAATCAAACTACCGAAACGAAAGTTAGTCACCACCGAAACGAAAGTTAAATCCGAAAAAATCACTAAGTGTGGAGGCCAAAATCGTCCCCCCAAAAACCTGTTAGGAGTACGTTTCAGGCAATTTAGAGTTGATTGGTAGTACTTTGTAGTGACTTTTTTTGGTCCCTAACATTCATCGAGCTCTGGACTTAGTAAATGTATTTTTTCACCATTGTGTCACTACCGAAACGAAAGTTGGTCACTACCGAAACGAAAGTTAAATCCGAAAAAATCACTAAGTGTGGAGGCCAAAATACTCCCCCCAAAAACCTGTTAGGAGTACGTTTCAGGCAATTTAAAGTTGATTGGTAGTGACTTTTTTTTTGGTCCCTAACATTCATCGAGCTCTGGACTTAGTAATTTTTTTTCCGTTTCGGTAGTGACACTACCGAAACGAAAAGAAAAATGTTCCCCCAAAAACCTGTTAGGAGTACGTTTCAGGCAATTTAAAGTTGATTGATAGTGACTTTTTTTTTGGTCCCTAACATTCATCGAGCTCTGGACTTAGTCATTTTTTTTCCGTTTCGGTAGTGACACAATGGTGTCACTACCGAAACAAAACAAAAAAATGTTCCCCCAAAAACATGTTAGGAGTACGTTTCAGGCAATTTAAAGTTGATTGGTAGTGACTTTTTTTTTGGTCCCTAACATTCATCGAGCTCTGGACTTAGTAATTTTTTTTCCGTTTCGGTAGTGACACAATGGTGTCACTACCGAAACGAAAAAAAAATTTGTTCCCCCAAAAACCTGTTAGGAGTACGTTTCAGGCAATTTAAAGTTGATTGGTAGTGACTTTTTTTTTGGTCCCTAACATTCATCGAGCTCTGGACTTAGTCATTTTTTTTCCGTTTCGGTAGTGACACCCCTCCCCCACCCACACCTCCTCCTCCCCCCACCGACCCCCCAGAGGCTGAAAGGGACAATGGTTACTACTCAACTGAAGACATGGACACCATTTTTTCAACTGGGTACTCACATTGTTCACTTGAATGTTAACAGTCTTAAAAACTCAAACAAAATGTCTGAGCTGAGATCCATGTTTGGAAATGGCAAGGTGGACATTATTTCATTCTCAGAAACTAAGTTGGATAATTCCATCAAAGACTTTGAGATTGAAATAAAGGGCTACAATGTCATCAGAAAAGACAGAAATCTCTATGGGGGTGGGGTTTGCATCTATGTAAGATCAGACATTATTTACGAGGTGATCCCAGATATGGATAAAAAACCCACAGAATCGGTCTGGGTCAAAATCTTATACCCACATGCAAAACCACTGATAATTGGCGCCATATACAGACCCCCAGATCAAAATGCATTTTATGACTTGATTGAGGAACATGTTGTGGGTTTAGGAAACACTGAGACGGTACTAATTGGTGACTTTAACACTTGTGTTCTGAAGGAAGACTCAGCTACCTTTAAGTCCCTCAGAAAGTTCTGTGACCTGCACAGCTTTACCCAGCTGATAAAGCATTTTACAAGGGTGGGCATTGCTTCTCAATCAATCATAGACCTAGTGTTGACGACGGACCAGTCCAGAATTTCCAAGAGCGGTGTTATTGAGTGCAGTTTAAGTGATCACAATATCATTTTCTGCACTCGGAAGATTCACGGACCTAGAGCTCATTGTCACAGGACAATCAGCTGCAGGTCTATGAAACACTACTCTAGTGATCTTCTAACAACAGCTCTTGAAAAAATGGACTGGTCCCATGTCCTAAATTGCACCTCTGTGGAGGAGTCCTGGTCCTGTTTCAAAAAAGCTTTTTTGTGTGTACTTGATAACATCGCACCCACAAAGGTGGTGAGGGTCAAAGCTAGCACAGAACCTTGGATGAAGGGTGATATTTTGAATACCATCAAACTCAGGAACAAAAGCTTCTCCGAGTTCAGAAAAAACAAAAGTGAGGAGCTACTTGAAAAGTGCAGAAAACTACGAAACGTAGTTACTAATTTGATCAGAAATGCCAAAAAGAATTTCTTAAATGAGAACATAGAGGCTAACAAAAGCCACCCACAAAAACTGTGGGAGGCACTAAAACAATTAGGCTGCAACGGAAAAATTCAGACAAAATCTACAAACATTTGCATTATTTCAAGTGGCTCGCTCACTACCGACAAGCAATTGGTAGCGGACTGTTTTAACAGTTTCTTCACCACAGTTGCAACCCAGTTGGTAAGCAAACTCCCTCAGCATTCAGGTCTGTATGGCCCCGACCACATTCAAGCTCACTATGAGAAACTAGGGGCTAAAAAGGATTCTTTCTCTTTCAAACCTGTTTTGACTGTTGATGTGCAAAAAAAACTCCTCGCCCTACAGCCAAACAAGGCCACCGGCCTTGACAACATCCCCACCAGATTCCTCAGAGACGCAGCGGTCTCCATTGCTCCCTTAGTAGCCCATATTACAAACTTATCCATAAGTCAGTGTCATGTCCCACAAGAATTCAAGTTGGCAAGAGTAATCCCTCTATTTAAAAAAGGAAGCAAACTAGATCCTGGCAACTATAGGCCTGTTTCCATCCTTTGTTCAATCTCAAAGGTTATAGAGCGATCAATCCAAGAACAAATCAACAGCTACCTCAGCGAGCGTAAGCTGTTGTTTGAATTCCAATCGGGCTTCAGAACATCCCACTCCACTGACACATGCCTACTGTACTTGACCGATCACATCAAACGTGAGGTAGACTCGGGCAAATACTGCGGCATGGTCATGCTGGACCTCCAAAAGGCATTTGACACTGTAAACCACGAAATTCTACTTGATAAGCTGAGGGCGATTGGTTTTGATTGCACATCACTAAATTGGATGAGATCTTACTTGGAGGGTAGAGAACAAGTGGTTGACATCAACGGAACCATGTCCTCATCCCTCCCGGTGAGCTGCGGGGTTCCTCAAGGCAGCATTCTAGGGCCGTTACTGTTTCTTCTATACATTAACGACATGAATGCTGCCTGTAACTGCAAACTGTTCCTGTTCGCTGATGACTCGGCACTCCTGATTTCGGGTGAGGACAAGTTGCAAGTCGAGGAAGCTCTCAGCTCTGAACTCTCAAAAATCCGTACCTGGCTTACCGATAACAAACTGTCACTACACCTTGGGAAAACCGAATCCATCCTATTTGGGACCAAACATTCCCTCAGTAAAATGACTTCAAGGTCAAAGTCGATGACACAATCATCACTAGCAAAGAAGAGATTACCTATTTGGGATGTATTCTTGACAAACACCTGACAGGTGAAAGCATGGCAACAAAGGTGTTCAAAGGAGTAAACCAGAGAACCAGATTTATGGGCAGAGTTTCCTCTTTTGTCAACCCTCAGGCACTCAGGACCCTCTCTGGGGCCCTGATTCAGCCCCTTTTTGACTATGCTAGCTCCTCTTGGTACTCCAACACCTCAGTGTCACTGAAGACTAAGCTTCAAACCTCCCAAAACAAACTGATTCGACTACTTCTCGGACTGGGGCCCATGACCCACCTCTCTCCCACTCACTTTGCCAGCCTAGGCTGGCTCAGGGTGGAAGACAGGGTTATACAATTAAAAATGGGACTGGTTTTCAAAATTGTAAATGCAGATTTGCCCGAAATGCCCCCTATACCTGCATATCTGTATAAGTACCTCGAAAAAGTTAGTGACACCCACAGTCACAAAACTAGAGGGAGCGTAAACAACAATCTGGTAACACCCACCCATAAAACAAACATGGGCAAATTCTCCTTCTATAGCACTGCCACCAAGGAATGGAATAGTCTAACCCCATCCCTCAAAAAATGCAGTTCGCTGGGCTCATTCAAAACAGCCCTAAAAACTCATCTTTCTGGAGGCCTAAAGAGGAGCCAGTACCAGTTTCCCTGTAGACAGACGACCCCCCCCCCTCCCCCTTTTTTGTACACACTTTTTATTTTTATTTTGATCATGTTTTGTTTTGTATATATTTCATTATTTTCCCATGACCTTTTTTGTACATAATGGTATATATTTTTTTTCCCTCTGTATTCTTATGTTGATTTTTGAACTGTTTGGTTGCTACTATATATGTCTATGAAATTAATTCAAGGACCCCAATGGAAACAAGCCCGCAAGGACGTTTTTGGCCGGACCTTTTAGACAAAAGCATTATAAATGTAACTGTGTTGTTTTACATTCTTTTGCCTAATAAAAATTTAAATCAATCAAAAAAACAATGGTGTCACTACCGAAACGGAAAAAAAAATGTTCCCCCAAAAACCTGTTAGGAGTACGTTTCAGGCAATTTAAAGTTGATTGGTAGTGACTTTTTTTTTATCCCTAACATTCATCGAGCTCTGGACTTAGTAATTTTTTTTCCGTTTCGGTAGTGACACAATGGTGTCACTACCGAAACGAAAAAAAAATTGTTCCCCCAAAAACCTGTTAGGAGTACGTTTCAGGCAATTTAAAGTTGATTGGTAGTGACTTTTTTTTTTGTCCCTAACATTCATCGAGCTCTGGACTTAGTCATTTCTTTTCCGTTTCGGTAGTGACACAATGGTGTCACTACCGAAACGGAAAAAAAAATGTTCCCCCAAAAACCTGTTAGGAGTACGTTTCAGGCAATTTAAAGTTGATTGGTAGAAAGTACAAAGTACTACCAATGATGTACGTTTTAAAAGTTATATATCTCAAAAACTACAAAACATTTCAAAGTGAAAAGTTCAAGCATTTGTGTCCACAGTAAGATGAATTATAAAAAGTGTGAATGGAGTTTCTAGGTGAAAGTGTTTTTTGAGGTGCCAAAACTTTTAAAGGAGTATATTTCTAAAACTATGAAACATTTCAAAGATTTGTTTTCAGGCAAACATGTTCACAGTAAGATGAACATTTTAAAGTTTGAATGGGGTTTCTAGGTGTAAGTATGTAGGACTAGTAGCCTACCAAAGTTTGTACTTTTCCCCCTAATATCTAATATCAACGCAGTGATATTAGTCTGGAATCTCTGTGTGGAACCTGCATGTCCAACAGCTGTTGTGCAGTTAATTTCAGCATTTTATTATGCCACTACTGCCTACAGCAAAAAAGATATGTCTGCATGTCCAGGAGAAAGTGACGACAAACATAAGGGTGCCTGTGAATGTAGGTTACATATGGTAGCATGGGCATGCAGTGAGTTGCATGATGTATTACCTGAGTCACGAGGGAAGACTCTGGGAAACCAGAAATGCATTTGGACTGTCCCGATAAGTTATTTCAGTCACACTCTGCCAGTGTTAGGGGGTCTGTTCCCAATGGAACTAGCTGACTGTCTCTTTATGCCTGTGTGTGTGTGTGTGTGTGTGTGTGTGTGTGTGTGTGTGTGTGTGTGTGTGTGTGTGTGTGTGTGTGCGTGCGTGCGTGCGTGCGTGCGTGCGTGTGCGCGCGAGACCTCTGATGGCACAGGTGTAAACGCCATTAATAGTCTACGTGTCTGCTGAAGGTCAATCTATTATGAAATGTTCATTAACTGTGGTCTAACTGTAGTGAGTGTGAACTTCTGTCTGTGAACACCAACAGGCAGTGTGCATGTGAGCTGTACAAAATCAATAGCTCACTTAAATGTTTGAGTGATGCAGAACTCTGCAGTAATCAATTACCATGACGACCTCGACTGAAGATCAATGAAACCAATTGCTCCAGTAGAGAGATAGCATTGACCTAACTTCAAATTAAAGGCATACTTTGGCACATTGAATACCAGCTTGACTTGACTTTGATAACCGGGACTTGCAGTTAGTGATGCCCTTTTGTTTCAAATATATTCAGAGCTACCCTTCCGAGAACTCAGTGATTTTGGAACTTGTGACTGAAGTCCATCCATGTGCTGCACACTATGGCTGTACATCATGGCACACCTTAACCCTGGCTTCCCAATTTTTTGCAAATTATCCATTTTATAAACTTTTTTCTTTTTTGAAAGCTATTTTGAATGCTGAAGTATAAAAAAGGGTTAACATTTTTTAACTGATTGTGATGTATATTAACAATTTTTCTGGGGACCCACTTGAACCCCTTCAAGTACCCCACTTTGAGAACCACTGGCTCTTACTGTAATCACCATTCTATCAGGACTTACCCCGGACGACTGGGACCACTGCATATCTAACTCCTACAGTACCACCTTTCAGTGCCAGGACTGAAATATCACGCAGGATGCGAGCCCGACAGGGACTAGGTTGAACTCTGGCTTTCTACTAACAGGGCGTTTTCTCTTTTAAGTTCCTCTGACATCTATATCTAGGTTACCCAGTTCTACACTGGCATGTCCTAGATCAATATGGAAATCAGTAAAAAGGAGGATCTACTTTTGACAACGTATACCCTGAAGAAGGTCTTCCTGACTGAAACGTGCGTTCTCTCAGTCTGTTCAACAAAGCAAAAAGTGAAGATACAGTGTGTGTGGAGAGAGAGAGAGAGAGAGAGAGAGAGGAGCCATAGTGTTTCCATAATGAGAAGGAGGTGACAGGAAGTGATTAGACTTTTATGGACTTTTTACATAAAAAAAAACTGCAGGACAAATAGAATTCATTCTTACACATGAAATAACATCAAAACTTCTTCACAGGATTTTTTTAGCTTGTTGTTTATTGAAAGTCATGAAACAAATCCCTTAAATCTGACAATTTTGTATAGTGTGCTGTAGCTACAGTAACAACTTCAATGACATTCAACTCTGACATAATTTTCTGCAAATATTTTGTTACAGAAAGTATCTGCAATGCTATCTGTTTTGCAGCTAGCACAGATTAAAAGTTTCACTTGAACAAAACAAAATCAACACTTTGTGATCATACTTGTAAGCTATATTGCTTTTACACTGCATTTTATTGCTGTACTTTCTCTATTTTCTTCATAACATAACAATCATAACATAACAACAAGTCTATCTGTTCCTGAGATATGACGGATTATGTAATTTTGACACGAAAGTGAATAATCTCTTTGGGGCAACCTACTGATCATGAAAGTCTGACCAGTTCTTGAGTCTAACAGTAATTAATCTGGGCAGGGTAGGCTAATAACATATATTTGATACATTTGATCTCATCACTTATAGTGAGACTTTTACTTCTTCAGACAGCCAAGAAAACTGTATATACTGTATATATACAAAAGCAATAGTTCACATTTTACTTCTGTGTACATTCATTAGGATGGTTGGCATAACAAATAACATAAAATAAGTAAGCAACTTTGAAGACTGGAAAATGCATTTCACCCACTTACAAGTAAAACAAAGATAGCTCATATCCTATTCCAACTACATTTGTTCTGGCAAGCTGGACCATACTTACTAGAAATGCATTTTTCAGTCTTGGACATTTTGTATGCTATAACAATTCATCTGTCAAGAAATTAAATTTCCCAGAGACCTTAATGTGAAGTTATTGGGCTGCAATAGCAGATTTCTTAAAGTGACACCTACTCCTCTTGCATAGTCATTGTCATCCACAGATTTTACACAGCACATTGCATTGTGACACATTATGAGCTTGTAGATCGGTATATCAAGCCCTTAACCGTCAAGCAACTGTACACAAGATGGACTTGTGTACAGTGTACAGTGTTTTACGGTGGAAGTTCAAAGGAGTACTTAATTTAACTACCAAGATACATAACTGCATCAAACAATATTACTGAGATAATCCAAGCACTCCTTGGATTTGTATTTTATTGTATAAAAAAATAAAGAAAAAATAGGTTTAAAATGTTTAAGGTCAGCATAACTTGAAGATTTGATAATTCATATAAAAAGAGTATTACATCAATATGTACATACAGCAATATGTGTTCCATTTAAATAAACAGCTTAATGAGCAGTGGCAGTAGACAGCATAAAAAAATAAAATAAAAAGATGGCTCTTTACATCCCTGTAATCCTTCAGTTGTGTGTGCTATAGTGCTACACGTATGCTAACACTGTGATCAAACTAAAATATTTTATCTAGGAAAATATACATAGGCTACATTTTATGTATATTTGTATTTATACGTCAGGAAAATGTGACCATGATCAGAGGAAAACAATACTCGAGGGGCAGGCACAGCGAGCAGGGCGGGTTTGGGTTGTATTTTTTGTCTATCAAAAAACAACAAAAGAAGAAAAACGTGAAAAATAATTACACCCATGGCCTCTCCTGCCTTCTGTAGGTTTATCTAGTGTTAATACCATTGCTTACAATCAGAGATGTTTTGTTTTCTATAATAGGCCTATATAATGTTGCTAACATTATGCTGTAGCTACAGTAGTTAGCTTTGCTCGCTAACTGGCCCTTGTTTCCTCTTTCTGTGCAGAATGGAATTCCGTTGTAATCTAGCGTCCTGTATAGACGAAATCTGTGGAAAGAGAGAGAGGAGCGATTTTTTTTTACCCCTCTACTTGAAGCTTCAGTTGCCTGCTCGAGCTAAAATAATTGAAACCATTTGTCATAGAGCAAATGGAAACAGCGCTATTTATGAGTGTGTGTGTGTGTGTGTGTGTGTGTGTGTGTGTGTGTGTGTGTGCTCCTACGTGTGTGTGTGTGTGTGTGTGTGTGTGTGTGTGTGTGTGTGTGTGTGTGTGTGCCTACCACGGCAGTATTCAGGGTTGAAGTTCTCATAGATGGGGTAGAGAGGGTTTTCCTGGTCATTGCGATGTTTCCTGGCTCTCAGTACATCTCTCAGACACTGGTGGAGGTAGCAATACTGGCACTGCAATCACAACACATACTCAGTTACACACAAGTATAGGGGATGAGTTTAACCCATTAAGACCTGAGGTCTTAATGGGTTACCCTCTAAATACCCTCTAAATCAGTAGTTCTCACACTTTCAAGATTAAAAAATCAAAAATAGCAGATGTACAAGATCGTACCTCCGTCTGAACCATGTGTGAGCGGTGAAGGCGCAGGTCAAACACAGAGCCGTACAGATCGATGGTTCCTCTGGAGTCCAGCTCTTGCAGAGCCCTGTCCAGCACTATAAATGTCCCTGTACGACCCACTCCAGCACTGCAACACGCGCACACACAGTACATCACAAAAAAGAAAGATATATCCCATAAGGCGTTTCATATTCACATACTCACACCTACTGTCATCATCACAATCACACACACACGCACGCACACGCACACACACACACACACACACACACACACACACACACACACACACACACACACACACACACACACACACACACACACACACACACACACACACACACACACACACTCCAATGCTTGTGAACACCCACTTAAAACTCTCCTATCCCTTACCTGCAGTGCACGACAGTGGCTCCAGTTGAAGGCGAGCGGTCTACGTAGTCTCTGACTGTTCTGACAAACTGGATCAGTGACTGGGTGGTCTCTGGAACTCCATGATCCGGCCATACAGTGTAGTGGAAATGACGGACCACCCGCGGGTAAGTGGACCCATTCTCCTGTTAGGATTGAATCAGTACACTCAGACATCATAGGTGCAGTTTGGGTGGGTTCAGGGAGTTCACTGAAACACCTAGCGCAGTGATTCTCAACATGTTTCATTCCAAGCACCCCCCGTTTGATATGCATTGGGCCACAGATCCCCATTTGATATAAATTCTATCTCCGGGACCCCAATGTACACTGTAATATTCTCAGTGTTAATTTAGATCTGAGAGTGTACAAAATGAAAACAAAATGGACCCGTTACAGTTTATAGTATATTTGGTACCATTTTTACTCTCAGAGTTACATGTCCATCTGGTTCTTAGTATAAATCATGTTGGAGAGTGGGGACCCCCTGGAAACCTCAGGAACTTGACTCAATTTGGTAGTGGACATTCAGCTGTCAATGGCATTGGTAAAGGAAACAAGAGAAGAGAATGATATATATAAAATATATTGAGATATTGTGTCCATGACGTTGTTCACACATTCGCGAGCGGCAACGTGTCAGATACGCTGGGGGAGGCGGGGGGAAGCGGTCATTTCAATTCATTTCCTGGAAGTCACATGGTTTACAAGCGGCCGACGTGCCGCGAGGAAGGAGAGGAGGGATGGGCTGCGACACGTCGGACACTTGAAAACCACTTGACTTCCATAGGAAATTAATTGAAACGGCAGTGGCCCCCCGTCTCCCCCATGGCACGTTGCCGCTTGTGAATGTGTGAGGGAGGCCAGAGAGAGAGTGTCTCAGCACACTGAAGGAGAGAGAGACAGCTAAGCAATCAACTATCATTAAACAACTCTCATACTCCAAATGAGCATTTCACTCCTGGTTACGTACACAGGTAGGACCAGGCAGGCAGCCAGACTTTCTTATTTAATTCCATTGCATTCATCCTGTACTCTGTACGTCGTCTGTAGTAATTGATGCATGTAAAATCCCAAATTTTATTTCATATTTCTGTGAACCGCAAACTAACAGTTTAAACTGCACTTATGTCAGACATGCAGTGTGATTGATGATGTGTTCCAACCATGCCATTCATTACAGAAGGCTGCAGCACAGCACTGGGGGCCTTCACTAGTTGCCACTGTACTGTGTATCAATTGCTGTGGCAACAAGGGATCCAGTTAATCATTTTTCTTAATTTCTCCTGTTAACTTCTAATGATTATGCTCACGCTGTATGCTTCGCACACATGTGGCTAATCGTACCCTTGAGGACATGCTTAACAGTACTGGCTACAGTATCACTGGTTTATCCATGACCACAGTAATTGTAAGTGTCAATGTCAAATTCCTCTCAGTGTTATGTCCCACTTGCCTATGCTGTTTCACTTCATAATATGTCACAATGTGGAAGTGATATACTCTTGAACTGCCATTTCATGTGGACTTAAATCACTTTCAACCTGGCAACATTTATAGGCAACATTTTCGCAAAGTTTCTCTTGAGCCTGTAGATTGTTTTGCTATTCGTCGCACAACATAGTATATATGTGGCTTAAGGGGTTAAACATGAGTTCAACAGACATGCAAGATAAGTCAGAAAAGTGGTTTTAATGTACTTCTATTCTCTCATTGGAGGAAGGCGTCTGTACTCACACAAGTCATTCAGTGAGTCAGTGAGTCTTACCGAGGTGATTTTGAACTCTCTGATGGTCCACTCTGGCAGAACAGACTCTGACACCATCTGAATGACCAGGTCACCGTAGTACAGGGGGTCTCTGTCAGATGGCCAGTACTGATCACACTTCACCTACAAAACACCACACACACACACACACACACACACACACACACACACACACACACACACACACACACACACACACACACACACACACACACACACACACACACACACACACACAGTGGCCCTCATTTATCAACGCGGTGTAGCCCGAATAATGAGCGTACGGCGAAATCTCCGCACCTTTCGGCATTTATCAATATATCCTGACGTGGGCTTCATCCTACTTTACGCTGAGATCTCACGTCTGGTCGAGACCAGTTGTTGACGTTGGCTGCGCCCGTTTATTCCATTCTAGACCTGCAGAGCAGCATTGTCTGACGGTCTGACAGGCATCTGGACACATACTGTATATCCACTCCAAAATGTATATCTACACTAATAAATAATCCCTGTGAAAATATAACATTTTATAAAGTAATTTAAACAAACTGCTTTAACAGTCATTCGGTTGCATTGGCTATTTTAAAATAGCAGATCTGCAAGCTCACAACGCGACGCCTTGTGAGCTTGTAGATCTGCTATTTTCAGCGCAGCAGCGCAGCAGTGCTTCTGCGAGAGAATTTTCGGGAACCCCGACCATCTTTTCACTGACAGTGAGGTCTACAAACTTACAGTAGCTTGTCCTATGTTATGGAGTTATGTCATAGAGAGTTATGTAGGCTACACAACCTGGCTGGGTTAAGGATATAAACCCGACGCTCCAAAATATTAACGTGGCGGCACGGAATCACTGCATTCCGCCCGAGTCTCATGTACCGCTACGCTACGGACACGGACATGAAAGACAAAGTTGGGCGGGCGCGTGTGTGTGTGTGTGTGTGTGTGTGTGTGTGTGTGTGTGTGTGTGTGTGTGTGTGTGTGTGTGTGTGTGTGTGAGAGAGAGAGCGAGAGAGAGCGAGAGAGAGAGGCGTGTGCGTGTGCGTGTGCGGCGAGGCCAGCGGGGGAAACTGTTTCTTATTGGCTTTTCATGTCTTTGGTCGTATTCTGGTTCGTCTTCATGTCGTAAAATCGCGGCGTTTTGAGAATATTTAAGGGCGTGTTATTTAAATGACGCTCGGTTTCAGCCGTCACATTTATCAACGCTGGGACCAAGTGTACGCTCGGATCAGCTGTGTAGGATGCGTTGATAAATGTGACTTCGACGTTGGTGTACGGCCGAATATATGGAAAAATATACGCCGGTTTATACGCTGCGTTGATAAATGAGGGCCAGTGAGTCTGCAGTTCTGACTGCAGTGTGGAATTTATTCCATAGTTTGGGAGCAGAGAGAAGAGAGATATGTGGCACATTGGCCAACGTGTTTTAGGGAAGGCTCGGACAGCATTCCTGTGTTAGCTGATCAAAGTGAGTGGGTCCCTTCCATACACAAAGCGAGAGATTCTTGTACCCCCCCCTCCCCATACCCCCAGCAAAAACAAAACAAAAACCTCTTTCTCACCCTGCCCTTCTCCACACACTGTGTCACCATGACGATGTTATAAACGCTGTGCTCCCACACCATCCTCCAGAAGTCATCCTTGGTGCCCGGTAGAGGACCCTGGGTAGCTATGTACTCCCTACGGAAATTATTACCCTGAAAAGAACAAACAAACAAACAAACAAACAAACAAACAAACAAACAAAGCAGATACATGGAACACTTGGTTCAAGAACACTTGTAATATGTGCACATAAAACATTTTGTTTTCGAATGTGTGTGCGTGTGTGCAATTGCACTTACAGGTATGTAGCTAGCGTTGATGTAGTCAGAGCAGGGGTCATCCTCCAAGTATGACAGCTTAACCCTGGTAGAGTCGTCTAGAATGACAAAACATTCTTAATATCAGATCATTCTTAATGTCAGAGAAAGCAGGTCCTGATCATAATGATTGATTTTTCATGTATTTGTAAATAGTTTTGGCCCTTTAACAAAGCATTATCAATTGGAAGGAGATCTCTGCATGTTATCATCATACTTGAGTGTGATAGTGCTTGGTGATAATTTTTGTCTAAAACTATATATACATACATATGTGTATGTATGTATGTTACAGTATGATTGGAAAACAAATCAGATTGAAAAAGGAGTGCTCGTTTTCTTTTGAGTTCACCTCCCATGCTCCCCCGCAAAAAAAGGACTGGCGTCTCGGAGGTACTGAGACGATGGATATGGGGGACGATGATTTACGATTCTGTCCCTATCGGAACATAACTCGGACGGCGCTAAGTTGCCTGAAGGTGACTTCGTAACACTCGGCACGGTGACTCGCTCGCCTAAGCTCGCTCGGCGGTGCCTCTCGTGGCTCAAGTCATTGTTTAGGTAAACATTTTTCCTACAATGACATGGCGCTAGATTCAAAGTGGTTAATAGGATTTCTATCCTGCTGTAAAAAGAGTCTCTATAATCTTTACATAAAATGATTTTATTTATATTTTATGTGTAGGTGTTTTGAAATCTCATGTGCCAGTGTGAGTGTGTGTGCCAGTGTGTGTGTGTGTGTGTGTGTGTGTGTGTGTGTGTGTGTGTGTGTGTGTGTGTGTGTGTGTGTGTGTGTGAGTGTGTGTGCGCGCGCGTGCGTGCGTGCGTGCGTGCGTGCGTGTACTGCTTAATTAGAACAGCAATGTCAAAGCTCAGACCTGCGTTAAAAATCCAATTTTCTGTTCTTGCAGTAAAACATTACGAGATTGTCACATTGCCACGAGTATCCGTGCGCGTGTACACACAGAAAAATGGACCGTCACACAAATATACACAAAGAAAGTTTTGCACAAACGCGCACGCACGCGCGCACACACACACGCACACACACACACACACACACACACACACACACACACACACACACACACACACACACACACTTGTCACCTGCTCCATCTATCTAAAAAAAAAAAAACAGAAACATAATGAACTTTTCACACTCCAGTCGTCACATGACGCAGATGGCTGTCGTCCACTGACACCCTGGGGTGCTACGTCACGCTGGTAACAAACATGCACACAACACAATCACATCTGGGTGACATTTCACACATATTATGATTCTCTTATCACACACTGTCTGTCGGTCTCTTTTGATCTCTCTCTCTCTTTCACACACACACACACACACACACACACACACACACACACACACACACACACACACACACACACACACACACACACACACACACACACACACACACACACACACACACACACACACACACAACCATTTTCTGCGTGGCATCATCCACCAATCACACATGTCATTTATCGGTCGGTTTCCATGGGAACTGGCTCTACTGTATCTCGTTAATTAAAACACTAATAGCATCAAGACGTTAATGAGGCAGGTAGATGATTTTTCAGACCTAATGTGTCCGGACTTGATGACAGCAAGTCGTCACACACCCAGGCACGAACCCATGCACGCACACACACATGCACGGGGCAGGACCTACATGGTAGTATGTTGTTGTATCGGTTCTTGCCACGGTTCTCTGGCAGACGAGCAGCGTCCATGGCCTGGTTGCGACCCACATCCTTCAGATCCTACAGAGACAGATGGGGTGATTAGACTGATGCCATGTCCATGGAGAAGGAGAGAGAGACAGGGGCAGAGGCTTTGAGAGAGCGCCAGCGAGACAGAGAGAATGTCAGGTGGATAATAATTATTTGTTTCTTTCTTTCTTTCTTTCTTTCTGTGAAGAACTGTGTAACCCTTGCTGAGAAAAGTGCTAAATATACTATATAAAGTGTACTATTATTATTGTTATTATTATCATATCAATTCTTTTGGATATATGACATTTGAAATCAACCGCTTTTATTGCACAGTGATGGTATTGTATTTTCTGTAGTGTATTATTACCTCAAATTCTTCTGACAGTAGATAGTTGGAGTCACCCTGAAGCTTATTGAGGTGGGATTCATAGTGACAGGCTTTGATGGGGCTGGACACACGGGTAGCAAAACAATACAAACAAGCAGATTGAGACAAACAGACAGACAGACAGGCATATTTGAACAGATGGACAGAAAGAAAGACAAACAAC
>NC_139960.1:25191140-25193640 GCF_963454915.1 Gymnoscopelus microlampas
GTGAAATTTGGATAAAATCTGAAGGAGTAAAATCAATTTAATTTCTTTTACATAAGTCGGCCTCCAGGTGGCGCTATAAAAGGCAGATTTGAAAAAGGCAGGGCATAGGTTTTTCCTTGGCCTCTAGGGAGTGCGCATACAAAGTGTTACACAGATCGGTGCAGTTATAGGTAAAAACATGAATCGGCCTGTTATAGCGCCATCATGAGGCTGATTTGAAAGATTTCAAGTGGCATTTCTTCCTCGGCCTAGTGGGAATTGTGTGTGTAAAATTCCACGGAAATCGCACGCTGTGTTCATGATTTGAGGCATTTTGTTCAAAACGGAGCACTCCTGCAAACTTTGGAAGCCAATCTTAGCCAATCAGGATGGAATATGAAAAATCGGACGGACAGACGGACGGACGGACGGACGGACGGACGGCCAAGGTGCAAAACAGTCTCGGCCATGCTTTCGGTCTGGCAGAGACAATTACTGATATTACAGACATTCTTATGGCACAACTGTGACTCCTATAGACTTCAGCACCATGGAGAGCAGCCTTACAACTTGTCACTTTGACTCATAGAGACTTCAGCACCATGGAGAGCAGCCTTACAACTCTTCACTGTGGTGTTCAGGTATGGATAGCCTGATTTACACTTTGTCGTGCAACAGTGTCACAAAAATTCGCAATAGGCTCGCTCTATGCACAGCAGCCATATTGTGAACACATTCACAGGTGTTACCAATGATACTAATGAAGGCTCTGTTCCATTCTGGTCAAACAGAGTGCTGATAGTGTGCATCACTGGAAACACTCTGCTACACCAGTGGGTCTAAAATTTGGGTCCAGGCACCCTGATGGTTCCTTTAGGGGTTTCCAAATGTTCCCTTACGGGTCCCGTAAGGGACAAATGGAGTGGACAAATGGAACCAAATGGACTCTTACAGGTCCATTTGGACAAGTGGAACCAAATGGACCCTTACGGGTCCATATGGTTCCACTTGTACACTCTCAGAGTTACGGGGGTCGTGGAAATTGAAAAATCTGAGAACCACTGTGCTACACTAAATGGAACAGAACTTTCATTAATATCATTGGTAACACCTGTGAATGTCTTCACAATATGACTGCTGTGCATAGAGGCTCCAAGCTCATAATGTATTGTGGATGTGATGCATTATGAGCTTGCAGAGCACCTATTTTCAGCACATGACACCATCGTACAGTGAAGTATAAATTGGAACAAACCAGTGTGTCTCTGACTGCTATCTTATCAAATAGTCAGTTGTCCCAATGTTTCATGATGCTGCCGACCGTTGCAAACTGATTTATTTTTTATGACATTGTCGGCTATGGCGGTTTTTAAAGGTTGGCAACTCGGCACTTTCTATACATTATACCCAGCACTTCATTCAGCACTTTTTTCTTGTATGCAGATTTTCATTCATTTATGTTGTAACAACCTGAGAGCAAGGTTGTTTTCCAAGAATCTGCTACATTCGGTGTTGTGTTGTCCCCCCACCTACCCCTGCTCCCGTTTGATGTCTTAGGCGTTTTGTATTTGTATCTATGTCCTTCCTGCAAAACCGAAAGGCCCTCTGAGGACAAATAAAGAATAATGAAAGTTAAAGTTGATTTAATCAGCATGCGCTTGTTTCTCACAGACGGCAACAAAAACAAAGAAACAAGACCAGGTAAGCCCATTTGAGCCAGACCCTGGATACGAATGGCTCTCTTATTTGTAATCAATTCTCTGTTATTTTTTGGTGATTGGACAGGTAAAGTGGAAAATAAATTAAATCAAATAAATCAAATACAGTATTTCATATTGATGTGAATGCATTTATCTTGCCAAATGGACAAAACTGCAGAGGGCCAAGTCCAACAAACACCAGGCATCGCCAACCGAAATTGTCAATTTCCAAAGGGAAGGAGATAAGACTTCTAGTGCAGGAACAGCTGCCAAGAACCCTCTTTCCATTTTACATCAAGGAGTTGCAAGTGGACCTGAAAAGGCGTTTATCTTTCCCGAAGAGGTGGCTGTAACCTCACTGATCGTACTATCCAGCAGAAGCTGGTACTTGTAAATGCTCTGACGATCCTGCCACCAAGGAATACCAGCAAGAGGAACTTCTGAAGTACATCTTGACGATTCTGCTTGTAGCAAAGCATCTTTGATGTTCAACTTTATTTCACATTGCCAATGGCAACTTTATATTTGTAAATAACTTAAAGTGGTGTCCTTACTGGGGCTGGGCCCCAAAATGACCAGTTTTATTGAGACTTTATTGAAGCTGTCAGAAATCGCAAACAAACAAACAAAAAACAAGCAATACATAGATAGATAGACCCACTGTTTGCAGTGACTGCAGTACATTTTTGAAGCCATCTTCATACTACTGAGCCAAACGACCACTGGAGCATATTGATATTAATACCTATGACTCTGCTATTCATTTCAATCTGGATGGATAAATTAAATAACTCAGATAGATGATTCATTATAGGATTTGC
>NC_139960.1:25198640-25436140 GCF_963454915.1 Gymnoscopelus microlampas
TCATTGTTGTTACTTTTTGTACTCATGTTTGGTATTTATAGTTCACCAAGTATCACCAATTTTAGCTATAACTGCCACCTTTACATAGAGGTGAAAACTGACAATATGTTGATTGATGTGCACTGTCCCTGTTAAATAGATAAACAAACAAACAAACAAATAAATAAATAAATAAAAGTATAGTATTGTACTTTTTACACCGCAACAATTATTTTGAAAACTCTAGTTTCCAGTTAGTTACTTTGTAGAATTAGATTATTATTACAAAACATACATTAACCAATTAAACCCTATTTTAAACAGTTGTCTGGACGATTTGAAAATAGACGATCTACTAGATCTGCTACTTTCAGAAAAGTTTGACAAGATTTTGAAAAAGCTGAGTACTTTTACTTTGGTTCTTTTAAGTATATCTTCATGCCAATATTTTTGTACTTTTACTCAATTGCAATTTTGAATACAGGCCTTTTACTTGAAACTGAGTATTTCTACATTAGACTTGGCTCTTTACCTGGACCACTTGACACCAAATCTCTTCACCAAGAAGAAAATAGCAGATCTAATTTGTCCCTGAGCAAGACTCTTAACCCCTAATTGCTCCCAGGTTCTCATTGGAAACAAGACCGCAAGGACTTTCATGAACGACCTGTTAAAAGGAATTATCCTTATCTGCAAGCTCACAATGTGTCGCGTTACGTCGAGCTTGTAGATCTGCTATTTTTGGCTAAATATGGATGCTGGGGTGCAAGTTAAGTACAACATCTGAGTACTTCTTCCACTGTCTGCAAGCCTAGCTCCTCCTCTCTCTCTCTCTCTCTCTCTCTCTCTCTCTCTGCTTAGGTCTTTCTAGGAGCAGAAGCAGCCCTGCGGGGAAGACTTTCTTTTATTTTTCAAAAATCCTCAAATAGAGCTGGTCACCTGGGAGACCAGAGAGACCGATTAGACTGAGGGAAGGAGAGGGGTGCATATAGAATGAAAAATGACTGAGGGAGAGAGAGAGGGAGAGTTTGAGGAAGGAATAAAGGTAAGGTAAGGTAAATCTTTATTGTCCCCAGGGGGCAATTTGCAGTTCACAGTGTACAAGGAACAGAGAGAGAGCCAGAATGGAAAGAGAGTCAGTAGGCCTATATACTGTACTGTAGGGACACACCGAGAGAGTGTGGGGGGGGGGGGGGGGAGAGAGAGAGAGAGAGAGAGAGAGAGAGAGAGAGAGAGAGAGAGAGAGAGAGAGAGAGAGAGAGAGAGAGAGACTGTAGTAGGGATAAAACAATGACACTTTTCCATTCACTAATCCAATTACATGAGTTTCTGTCAGGACAACTCATGAATGGATAAAGACAACTCATGAGGGATATTTATTGAATATAAAATGAACAATATATTTATAATGGTTTGGCGATGAATTGGATCTGCTTTTAGGTACTCTGATAAAGCGCATCTCCCAACCATAGGGTCTTCCCCATACATAAACAACAGCTCCAAAACGACAGGTGGTAGCTGGGGTGGTGGAGGGTGAGCAGCAGCTGCTCATAACCACTTTAGCCCGTTTCGGTAATGGGTCACAACCGAAACGAAAGTTTGTCAATACCGAAACGAGAGTTAAATCCGAAAAAATCACTAAGTGTGGAGGCCAAAATCGTCCCCCCAAAAACCTGTTAGGAGTACGTTTCAGGCAATTTAGAGTTGATTGGTAGTACTTTGTAGTGACTTTTTTTGGTCCCTAACATTCATCGAGCTCTGGACTTAGTACATTTTTTTTTTCACCATTGGGTCACTACCGAAACGAAAGTTTGTCACTACAGAAACGAAAGTTAAATCCGAAAAAATCACTAAGTGTGGAGGCCAAAATCGACCCCCCAAAAACCTGTTAGGAGTACGTTTCAGGCAATTTAGAGTTGATTGGTAGTACTTTGTAGTGACTTTTTATGGTCCCTAACATTCATCGAGCTCTGGACTTAGTACATTTTTTTTTTCACCATTGGGTCACTCACTACCGAAACGAAAGTTGGTCACTACCGAAACGAAAGTTAAATCCGAAAAAATCACTAAGTGTGGAGGCCAAAATCGTCCCCCCAAAAACCTGTTAGGAGTACGTTTCAGGCAATTTAGAGTTGATTGGTAGTACTTTGTAGTGACTTTTTTTGGTCCCTAACATTCATCGAGCTCTGGACTTAGCACATTTTTTTTACACCATTGGGTCACTACCGAAACGAAAGTTTGTCACTACCGAAACGAAAGTTAAATCCGAAAAAATCACTAAGTGTGGAGGCCAAAATCGTCCCCCCAAAAACCTGTTAGGAGTACGTTTCAGGCAATTTAGAGTTGATTGGTTGTACTTTGTAGTGACTTTTTTTGGTCCCTAACATTCATCGAGCTCTGCACTTAGTACGTTTATTTTTTCACCATTGGGTCACTACCGAAACGAAAGTTTGTCACTACCGAAACGAAAGTTAAATCCGAAAAAATCACTAAGTGTGGAGGCCAAAATCGTCCCCCCAAAAACCTGTTAGGAGTACGTAAGGCAATTTAGAGTTGATTGGTAGTACTTTGTAGTCGTGCAAACTTCCAGTTTAAATAGAGGGGTCTGAGAATTAAATGAGTTCACTGACTTCCCTTACAGAACTTGCTCTGCGCATGTCTGTCTGTGCCAAGTGCAACGCTCATAAAGTGAAAGCATTAGACGGTACAAGAACTATTTCAGTCCATTACTTTAACTGAACTGTACAGTACAAACACACAGACAGCATAGGTTTTCCGCCACTAATATTGTCTATTATGTGTCACTTTCTCCAATCCGCTTTTAACCTACAATTCATACGTTTTATGTGTCCAATGATGAAGAGAGGTCATTTTTAGCAATGTCAAAACTACAATGAAGATGGCGGCGCATCTAGTATCCAATCTGGTGCACCGTTTGCTTCAAATAACTTTACTGACATAGTATAGTAAATTACAATGTCCTCAATGGAATGAGTCTCATGGCCGAGACCACGTTTAGCACCCTGTCCCTCCATCCGCCCGTCTGTCCGTCCATGGTTCCGTCTGTAGACAGCTAATCTCCGGCACCGTTGGCTTGATCGCAGCGAAACTGTGCACACACACTCCCTGGATGCCAGAGCAGAACCTCTGTCCCAATTTTTTTTGTCCAAACATCTCACAAATCGGTACACAGTAATAGTCATTAAACGAAACGGGTCAGATTTTTCCTATTCCACAACAACACATCAGACAAGGCTGCTTGTCATGCACAGAAAAATCCTGTGTTCATTTATCATTGTGCATTATGTAACCAAATCGACCATTACGGGTCTAATTTTGTTACTCAGAGTTAAATGATCACTCAGGGGTTTACTGTGTAGGCAGGTCAACAAAGGAGAGTTCAAAAATAAAGGAGCACAGTGTAGACACACCAGCGCACGCTGTCCCGGTGAGTCAGTACAACAACAGCTTCTGGGTTTTGTCCTCCCTTTCTTTGTCCTCTTAAAAGAAAAGTCTCCCCTAGTAAATACCAGGCTCTGACCCACATCACGACAACACTGGCTGACAACTTATTCTCTGCTTTCTATTCTGTCTGCGTCTCTCAGAATCGTGTGTTTCTCTCTCTCTCTGCCAGGCCTCAGTCAGTCACCTTATAAATCACGATGACAGAACTAGACTGCGATAAAAACCTCTGAAAAACAGAGGGAGATAGAAAGTAAGAAAGAGAAAGTAAGAGATAAGAGCAAAAGATAGGAAGAGCTGTGGAGAGATAGAGAGAAAGAGTACGAGAAAGAGCTGGAGAGCTGGTAGTTTGCAAAGTAAAAAAAAATATTGATTTTTCCTCTCTTCCTCCTTGACCCCAACAACTGCTCCCCCATCCCTCCTTTCTTTTATCGTTTTTTAAAAATGATGTATTTTTCTCATTTGGGCGTGTGTGCACGTATGTGTATCCATATTTTATGTGTGCATGCGAGTGTGTGCGTATAGGCGTGCAAACCTGTGCGTGTATACTCACGGTCTATCATGGTGACAGCGGTCTCAGTGGCCGGCGCGCTGGTCAGACCCTCAGAGCTCACTCTGACTGCCACCACGTAGCGGCGGTGAGCCTCCAGACGCTCCAGTGTCACCGAGCCGTCCGCGGCGGACAGCCGCAGCGCCGCTGTCAGCTCGCCGCCCTCGTGGCGACGACACTCGACCTCGTAGGAGTCAAAGTCGGCGATGGGCGGCGACCACGAGCAGGACAGGGAGGAGGAGGAGAGCGGAAAACAGTGGATGCTCTTTAATGGAGAGGGGTCTGGAGGAGAGAGAGGAGAGGAGAGCATTAGAACTGGGTGGAAATTAACCGATCTACAAGCTCACAACGCAACACACTGTGATCTTGTAGATCGGATATTTTTTCGATTTGGTGTATACAGAGAAGAAGAAAAAAGAGCGGCCCAAGTACAGAGCTGACCCCGGTATGTATTAGTTTACTAAGTACAGAGGGTTTTAACTGGTTAAATCCCCCACAATGACTCGGCATAATCCCACTCCCGTTCATTTTCAGTGGAACAGCTCTAGCTGCAGAACTGTTGACTCAATTGTCCTTCAAATGCCCATGCATCAAGTCTAGATAGGACACATTTTAAATGTATGTAAAACTTCTGTGTGCGTGGGTGTGTGCACATGCACGTGCATGCAAGTGTGGTGCAGTGGTTCTCAAAGTGGGGTCCGGGGACCCCCAGGGATCCTTGAGGGGGTTCCAGGGTGTCCCCAGCTGAATGATTGATACAAATGGACACTTACAAGTCTGTAACTCAGAGAGTGTACTAATGGAACCAAATGGTTCCATTAGTACGCGCTCAGAGTTATGGGAGTCCGTGCCCTAATGATGGAGTAAATTGGGGGTCCTAAAAAACAAAAAGTTTGAGAACCACCGGTGCATCGATAGGAAGACCATAATAAAAACAAAAAGGTTCAGCCTGCAAATCAAACTCTTACTGGATGTTGTCAAACGCATCCATAGCATACAGATGAGAGAAGCACACTGCACAGTATTCAGCTCCGCTGAGGCTTCATGTACAAGATTTATTCTGTGCAGTCATAGTTCCTCAGTGTTTATTCAGCAATGAGGAGATGCGAGTTGGGTCTCAGGTCGGTTATATGAATGTGAATTTACAATTTCAATGTATTTAAATGAATTAGCTTTTCTACTGCAGCTACCCTGAGCAGGGCTGCCTCGTAAAAAAAAAAAGAGATCTCAAAGGGACTTCACCTGTATAAATAAAGGTCAAATAGAAAATAATAATAAATTATGATATGAATATGTTTTTTTTTCCTTGGTCATTTTTCTTTTTCTCGTGTGTTAGACTAAACAAGGGGAACTGAGAGATAGAGAGAGAGAGAGAGAGAGAGAGAGAGAGAGAGAGAGGAATGTGATGAGTTGTAGAAAGAACAGAGGACACAGACGATGGCCTGCCGGATAATGTTTGATAGCTTCACACAAGCTTTATATGGCGAAGGTCACTAAACACACTATCTCTCGCATGCACACGCGCACGGCACACAAATCTCCAGTGATCTAAAAGATTATGATAGCCATACAGTCTGCCATTGTCGAGTGATGAGATTATGCACCGTTAAAGGTAATGCCCTCTTATGTCGTTGACTCATGGTGACACTGGTTCCTTTAAGACAGTTATAAATATACAGGAGGACAGAATGGTCTTCATGAGAATACGATGGGGATCTTTTAAAGGGATGGGTTGTCATCGACAAAGTGATGCAACACATCTACATCAAAACAAAAAAATCCTGCTATTGGAGCCATGTTTTCCCTATTCAAACTGAAGATGTATCTCTGTATCAGTGTAGTGGGTCTCGTTTGAAGCCACACATTGGAGCACATTGTTTGAGCAGAGGTTGTTTTAATGTTTTCAGCACTCTGTGGTGAACATAGTGTTTGAGCAGAGGTTGTTTTAATGTTTTCAGCACTCTGTGGTGAACATAGTGTTTGAGCAGAGGTTGTTTTAATGTTTTCAGCACTCTGTGGTGGACAGATTTGTTGACAGATCAACATGCATACATAAAGCACATAAAGCCTCATTACAGTACTTTCACACTTGCTCATGGGGCTGGCTGGAGACCCTTTTTCATAGCAGCCATATTGATGTGAAATAGTATGGTAAACAGCTGTTACCAATGACAGTATTTAAGATTCCATTTAGTGTAGCAGCAGGAGAGTATTCCAGTGACCCAACATGCACAATAGCAGCACCCTGACTTGACCTGGAACACAGCCTTAATTAGCATCATTGGTAACACCTGTTTAACCATACTATCTCATGTCAACAAGTCTGCTGTGAAAAAGGTCACAAATGTAGTCCCACCTTTCTAGGTGGCCTACCCAACCCGTTTCCTGTTCATGTCCAGGTGTTATGTGTCTCCAGTTCAGACCTGCCGGCGAGCCAATCAGACGAATCTTTGGGGAAATGAACTGGAACATGAAATGGGTATTATATACTGTATGCCACCTTCTGAAAACTGGAACTACAGTTGTGCACAGAGCCGACTGTGGGTGTTTCATTTAGGTGTTTCCATATATACCATCATGGTGTTAAATGCGCCAGAGCTGTCCATGCTGCCACAATGGCTGCTGTGAAAAGGGTAGGATATACACGTATATTAATAGTGAAATAAGGTCTTCACAAACAGGAGTGAACATGCACCAACATAGAGCTATGGTCTGATTGAGGCATGAGACTTTAAAACAACAAGCACATGAAGACAGAAGACCTGTCACAGTATTTCTGCATCATTAATGTCCCTGTGTTTATGGACACATCCCAACATGTCTGTGTGTGGAGGTGTCCATCTATTTGTGTGACTGAAGAAAGACTTGATTATCATTGACAGCTTGCCAGGTAATTGTACGTGTACATCAATCACATCGATACTCACACATAAACACCCTGTCCACTGACTGCTTGGCTGATTGCCTGTCTCACTCAAGTGTCCGACCGTCCGTCTGCCAGCTTCTCTGTATGTGTTTGTCTGTCTGTCTGTCTGTCCGTCCGTCATTTTTTTGGTTTATACTACAATTTTCCCAGACAGTTGCCTTACTATTATTCTATTGCTGAACCCTTGGGTGAAAATCTTGTATGTCCAAAACCGTTACATTTCAGGAAAAATAAAAATGTACATTTGTTCCAATGGAGCTTTTAGAGTTTATTTTTGTGTGACACTGTTGTACGATGAAGTAGGGCATGCATTAGTTTACGGACGAAAGCAACCATAAAATGTTGAAATATGGACATACAAGGTTTTTTGCCTGACAGCGATCTATCTATGAATCTATTTACTGTTTTGTACGTATTCAAACTAAGCCAGAAGTAACCCCCTCAATCCCCAATGTTTTTTCATTTAAATTGAACTTATTCATTTTTCTTTCTTTTGAGTCCCCCCTCTCTGATGAATATGTTCAGTGCAGAATGGAACAGCACGCACAGTCCAATTGCTGAGCTCATCTGCTCTCTATCTCTCTCTCTCTCTCTCTCTGAGTGTGTGTGTGTGTGTGTGTGTGTGTGTGTGTGTGTGTGTGTGTGTGTGTGTGTGTGTGTGTGTGTGTGTGTGCGTGTGCGTGTGTGTGTGTGTGCATGCTTGCGTGTCTAATCAGTTCTGCGCCACAACCTACCCCACTGAGCTGCAACTTTGATTAAGTTGGATCCATCTCTCTGTGGGGTTTATGAAATGAGTAAACTAGGTTAAATCTGATATCGAGGAATGGGGTTGGACACGCGCACGCACGTGCGCGCACACACACACACACACACACACACACACACACACACACACACACACACACACACACACACACACACACACACACACACACACACACACACACACACACACACACACACACACACACACACACACACACAAATGACATAACACAGTCATATGACTGCCCGTTACCAGTATGTTACCAGATGACTTCCTGGCAAAAGCTTGTTGGCAAATGAACCCTGTGATCAAAATGTTGTGTGTGCAACATGAAGTTTGATGGAGTCTTCAGTGCTCTAAATGTGTATATCCAGTCTGCAGGGTGCTATGGGTCTCTCACTCTCTCAAAGTACCAGTGTCTACAGAATATCTGGTTCACACTGGATCCCTATTGGCTGTCCAGAAGAGAAACTTGGAAAGCGATAACTAGACAAGTTGGGTAAAGTAGGCCAGAGTCTCTCTCTCTCTCTCTCTCTCTCTCTCTCTCTCTCTCTCTCTCTCTCTCTCTCTCTCTCTCTCTCTCTCTCTCTCTCTCTCTCTCTCTCTCTCTCTCTCTCTCTCTCTCTCTCTCTCTCTCTCTCTCTCTCGGCCCTTGATTACTATAGGTTTGCAGTGTTGAAACTGTCATCCACAGCCTAAGACAGCCCAGTTGCCATTACATTACAGTATATACAGCAGCATAGGCTACAGTGATTCCCTCAGACTACACAGCAAAGTCCTCAGTGTTATTCTAACTCGAAATGGACCCAAATGAACCTTTAAGTTTATACTGCTATATTGTGTCTGCTAGTTTTCTATTCCACGAGACAGTCAAATGCAGACCCACAGTGTATCAGGTCTAAACAAATCCATGATCTAATGAATTGCAAAATACAGAATCAATGGATCAATGAATGAACAAGCAAGCAAACAAACAAACAAACAGAAGGTACTCAAGGAACTCTAAGACAGCCTGATAAAGATGCTTCCACACAAATTGGTGGTGATAATTAACACCTTTAAGAGTATTATAGCTGTGTGTGTAGACTATGTTTCATCTGTTCCTTACGTTTTCATACAGCCCTGTAGCAACTCCTTCTCTTAGTGTGCCCTCTAGTGGTTGAAGCCCACACTCTCCAGGGTTATGGTACATTTAGGACCAGACCTTTTCCAGAAAACTGTTTTGTAAAATCAGCCTCAGGTCTTAATGGGTAAAAAAAAACACTCCCCCCCCCCTTTTTTCAAAATATTGATGTGATGGTATAAATAAAGTCTAGTGTTTTGCCAATTATTTCGGGGCCCACTTGCGATACCGAGACAGCCCACCAGTGGTCCCCAGGCCCACAGGTTGACAAACACTGCAATAGAAACAACTGAAGGTTCGTTTCACTAATAATCCAGATCCACTTACTTGTCCTGACGCCTCTCTTGATTGGCTGGCTACTGGCTGTGGGCCCGCCGTCAGACACGACCCCACTGACAGTCCTCAGGGTGAAGTTATACAGTCGCCCAGGAAACATCCCACCCACCACACGTCTGGTTGGCTGAATATCTGTGATTGATAGGCTGTCGGGAGGAGTCCATTGGAGGTCAAAGCCATCATAGTCCCCAGAGTTGGGACCAGCCCAGGAAAGCTCCAAGGTGTCATTGGTTGGACCCTGTTTGACTGACAGGTGGGAGGGCGACTCCGGAGCTAAGAAAAGAGGAGACAGATTTTTGTGATCTGATTTCACATTCATTACTACAGAATGCACTTGTGCATGTTTGAGCTTGTAGATCTGCCATTTTAACAAGTATTGATCTTCTTTTGAAATTTTCTGAAAAATCTGTGATTATCTTTTTTATTTTTTAGGGGGGAAACGTCAACATTTTAAAACAGCAATGCATCGATATTAAAAAGAAAATGTACTTTGTAATTTGTAATTTTGAATACTTAAGTATTTGAATACTTACTGTAGGTATTCCATTTAAAAGCAAGAACTCCAGTACTTTATAACTAAGCAATTTTCACTTAACCAGGAGTAGTACTTTGACTCGAGTCAAGTACTGGGGTGTACAGTATTCATTCTCTGTGAATGAATGCTTTCATACATATGCATGTGTTACCGTATGTATTGACTAACCAGTGCGTCCCAGTACTGAAGCACTATTGGTCAGATCCCCGCTGTGCGTGATGACCTCAGCTCGATACAGCCTACCGGGGATGAGTCCAGGGAACATGTGACTTTTATGCTCCGCCCCCAGTTTGTGGGCGCCCAGTGTATCTCCAACAGAGTTGTACAGAATCAACTAAAGTTAGACAAACATGACAATGGTTACGTTTAGCAGCTTGGTAGGAAGGTAATGTACAGCATGGGTTCTCAAAGTGGGGTCTGGGGACCCCCAGGGGTCCTTGAGGGGGTTCCAGGGGGTCCCCAACCAAATTAGTTAACATAGCATAAAAATAAGTTGAACAACTTTAACCCTTTATACATCAGGTATTTATACATCACAATTCGTCACATTGCGACGTGTTGTGAGCTTGAGATCTGTTATTTTCAAAAACATTGTGAGAAAATATGTTTTTTTTAAAAACATTTTAACAATACAAATCTTGCATGGGGGTCCGTGGCACTAAATATTTTCAGATGGGGGTCCGCGGCTAAATCCGCAACCCAATAATGGGTCCCGACACACTGTTTGGGAAACACTGCTATACAGGACAACAGGAGGAATGTTTCATGGATGGATAGGAATGTTTCTATCCATCGGTCAGACAGGACAGGACAGGACATCTGTCCTGTCTGTCTGTCTGTCTGTCTGTCTGTCTGTCTGTCTGTCTGTCCGTTTACCTGATAGCTAGTTCTGGTGCCCTCTCCATGCTGCCAGCTGACCGTCAGTCTGTCTGTCTTTCCTCCATTCTGCACCTGTAGGGAAGAGGCTGGAGAGGGGACTGAAGACAGACAGACAGACAAAAGTTAAAAAGGATAATAGAGAATAGCAAAAATAAAATTGAGAGCATTTCCTGAGGTTTGAAAAGGCTTCAGTATTTTCATTATCCCACAATTTGCAAACATATATCTCCCAGTTCTTAACTGTCAACAAACCAACAGCAAGAAAACACATTTTGTAATCTCCATAAACCAATAAAAACAATCCATCCACAAAAACACTCATTAGCATTTAGATAGCTGCTAGCCTATAGTGCTGAGTGATGAGAAAGTTATGACAGTGTAGAGAGAGAGAGAGAGAGAGAGAGAGAGAGAGAGAGAGAGAGAGAGAGAGAGAGACAGACAGACAGACAGACAGACAGACAGACAGACAGAGAGAGAGAGACAGAGTGTGTGTGTGTGTGTGTGTGTGTGTGTGTGTGTGTGTGTGTGTGTGTGTGTGTGTGTGTGTGGGTGTGCGCGCGCGCGCGCGTGCGTGCGTGCGTGCGTGCGTGCGTGCGTGCGTGCGTGCGTAGTACATCTTTTATTCCATGAAACTTTTCGTTTTCAACAACTTCATCTCTCCTTTTATTTAACTCACCAGTCCTGGCCAGTAAGGCCGAGTCACTGGACATGCCTCGGCTCCAGCTGACCACCTCCAGTCTGTACAGACAGCCTGGCTGCAGGCCACAGAACACACAGCTGTCTGTGTCTGGACTGACCCTCTGGATATCCACCAGCACACCAGGAAGCTGCACACACACAATACACAATACATCCTATGTTAACATCATTCAAATAATGACATATCACATAATCAGTGGTGGAAGAAGAACTCACGGCTCTTTTTTTTAACTTAAGTCTAAGTATCGATACAACAATGTAGAAATACTCAAGTACAATACTTATATACAAGTAAAAAAAAGTACTCAAAATGTACTTGAGTAAAGTACTAAAGTATCGTCATCAAAATATACTTAAAGTACCAAAAGTAAAAGTACTAGTTCAGAATGTCCCATTGATTTTCAAAATGTATATAAAAAAAAAACTTTGAAAATAGCCAAAGTACATATAGGGCTATATGTTTTGTATTAATAATCTAAATCTGCAAAGTAACTTGCCCCTTGGCACTTTCCCTGTTTTCATCGTTAAAGCTCCGCCCACCTTGTGATGCTCCCTCCAGGACGTGGCGACGTCCTCCTGGTGGCCGGTCGTCGCCGTGGCGACCCTGTAGAGTGACAGGTCGTAGACTTCCACGTAGCCCTCAGAGGGACGCCAGGAGAAAGACACGCACGAGCTGTTGGCTGAACTCACCTCTAGACTGCTCACAGCTGTCGGACCTGGGAGAGAGACAGAGAGAAACACACAGAGAGAGAGAGAGTAGTACACGTACAGAATAGTTTAGTGCAGTATTATTATAGCATAGCATAACACAGCATATCCACAATACAATACAGTACATTGTGACCTCCAGTTCTCTTGTTTTACCCAGTTGAAAATAGCATGTTTGGCCAAAAATACATAGTAAAACACAGGAGCCGAGATACAGGATTTTAAGGTAAAAAGTTAACCAGGAAGTGAATGGAGCAGTAAATCTTCGGCCAGGAGGCCACCCACAGAGCCTAGTCCCTCCACGTGCCAGAGCCCCCCCCCGAGTTCCGGCAGAGTAGTTCTGGAGAAGCGGACTGATTAGCCCTGTCTTTCCCTATAGGACTGACCGTGGGTAGCTACGTGGGACGTAAGTTGGGGCTTGATCAACCCCGGCTGGGTCACCTGGGCAAGGGTGTATGTTGCGAGACCCGAAACACCCTATGACCCCAGGCTACAACACTGATGATACGTCGCAGGTGCATCCATGTGATGTATTCTTTATAGTATGTAATATACAGTGTAGTACATTACATTACAATACATTACAGTGCAGTATAAGTACAGTACATTGCAGTATTAGTACAGTACAGTGCAGTGCGGTTATTGTCTTACGTGTCTGCCCCTCAGCGATAGCCTCCAGTGATTGGACTCCGCCACTGAGTGTCAGTAGTCGAACCCGGTACCAGTTCCCTGACGTCAGCCCGTCTAACAGCTCCCTGCGGGTGCCTGGGACCAGCGAGCGATTGGCTAGAAGGACGCCGCCCTCGTCCAATAGCTGCAGACTATAGCCATCGTACACGCCCACCGGCGTCTCCCAGGTAACCGTGAGGCTGTGCGTGGTGTGGTCGTTGTCGGCTTGGAGGGCTGTCACTCTGGCTGGGGCTGGATGGACACACACATACGTCACACGCACGCACGCACGCACGCACGCACGCACGCACGCACGCACGCACGCACGCACGCACGCACGCACGCACGCACGCACGCACACACACACACACACACACACACACACACACACACACACACACACACACACACACACACACACATGAATTAATTAACTTATGTAATTCACAAAATGTGTGTTTTGTCCCAACCTAATGTGGGTTTAAGTTTTAAACAATTAAACAATCTCAGAAACAATCAATCACAATTCCCAGTGGTGATGATTCAAAACATAATGAAATCATATATCTTCGAACCAGAGAATCAGTCAGTCAATTACTCGATCTCCAATCAGGACCCATTCGGTTAAAAAAGATGTATAAGAAAAATATATATATATTTATATTTTTTTCCTTTGTTTTAGCAGAATCTGTCTTGAGAGATTATACTCGATCTCCCACCTGTTCTGCCGGCGGCAGTGTTGTTATTGGTCAGCTTTCCGCTCAGTGATTGGACGGTGACAGCGTAGGCCTGGCCAGGTGTCAGATCCAGGAACTCCAGAGAGGAGACGTGTTTGGGAACAGGGCGGGTCTCGACCACACCATCCTGGGACATGGGGCATAGAGGAAAATAAACATTTGTCTAATCTATCGTTTCAATAGTTTCAAGAGTTCACCTGTATATCCTCCAACTCATTCATTTGTTCCATTTTTCTTTCATTCCTTTCTTTACTTTTGTTTCTCGTCTCGTTACATTCTTTTTATAAATTTAAACTACAAAACCAAATTATCGTTTGAACAAGTAATTGCACAAACTCATAAGTTTAATATTGTTGTGACCCATGGTTTATATTTGCGTCTGTCTACTCTCCTCCACCAAGAGATCCATCTTACCATGTTGGACAGGGACACGGTGTACATGTCCAGGTCTCCATCGCCAGGGGTCCAAGTGACTCCCAAGCCCCCCGAGGAGTCAGTCAGCCCTGGCCGAGGAGACAGATGAAGGTTCCTCACTGCACTGGGGACTGGATGAGAGAGAAAACATTGACAATGTTACATTTGAGGTTAGCCATGTGGAGCCCTTTATTTACTAAACAGTAACCTATCAGAGTGAGTGAGTGAGTGAATGAGTGAGTGAGTGAGTGAGTGAGTGAGTGAGTGAGTGAGTTTAGTGATGTTTATTAAAGGATCCCCATAAGAGTCACATGAATGAGCCTCTAGTCTTCCTGGGGTCCTGAACAGTGAGTGTGCGTGTGAATCCTGTTAAATGATGATCAACCATGAAATTTAGGGTTGTCCGATATTGGCTTTTTTACCGATAACCGATATACCGATATTGTCCAACTCTTAATTGCCGATACCGATATCAACCGATACCGATATATGCAGGGATTATTGTGATTAGGGTAAGCTCAAATTTCATATCACACACACCATATACAGTAAGAACTCCTGTAACTTATTTATAAAGCAAAAAAAAAAAAAAAAAACGATACCGATATTTTCCCGATATCAATTTTTATGCTAATATCGGCCGATAATATCGGACATCCCTAATGAAATTTATATCAAAATGCACAGTGCAGGAAATTGAATAAGCCAAATCTGTGCACTGCAGCTGTACCCTAGAAGTTAGATAATGTGTTCATTATCTATGATACTGGAAGTGAAGAGGCAACACTCCCCCATTCCTAATATAAGCTACAGTATCTGTATCTTTGAGGTGCCCTTGAGCAAGGCCTTTATCTGCAACAGCCAAGAATGTGTAAACCACATTAACCCTTTCTCGCCCCTCCCGTTTGTATGTGAGAGCTGGCAAAACTTCTGGGAACTCAGATTACATTAACCCTAGTGTCCCCTTTGTACCCTTTTGTGTACAAAAAACAAATGAACGAAAACATTGTGAGCTTGTAGGTCGGCTATTTTCATTAATTGACATAAAGTTAAGATGAACTAGGGCTTAGGTGGTTCATTGCTACCGTGTGAAACAGCGTTCCCTACCTGTACGTCCCTCTATGAACTGGGCTCTCTGATAGGGTCCACTGAATGTAGAGACCACAATCTTGTAGAGTCTTCCAGGGGTCAGAGAGGTCAGACGGTGCTGCCACACCTCATTGCCAAGTGTTACAGGAGGAAAGACCTGCGTGTCGTTGAAGAGGAGTGTAACCTAAAGGGAAAGAATGACAATAGTATGACATTATAATTTATATCACTTTGGCCCAACTGCAATTTATTTTTTGTGTGTGCACTCGTTTGACCACACACACACACACACACACACACACACACACACACACACACACACACACACACACACACACACACACACACACACACACACACACACACACACACACACACACACACACACACACACACACACACACACGTAACAGAGTGGTTCACTGCCTCAGCCTGATGGCCTGAAAGTCTAATATCTCCCCCGAGCAACGGGGACATCCCTTTGGCTTACTGATTAAGAGTTGGTTTTCCACACGGAAAGCCAACTCTCAACTCGAATCCCGGGCGTTACACACACACACACACACACACACACAAACACACACACACACACACACACACCTCGTAGTGGTCCACGTCTCCAGGGGCAGGGCTCCAGTTGACAGTCAAATCGACTGTTGCGGCGTTGCCAAGCAACAGGTTGGCAACTGCTGCTGGGACTGCAGTAAAACACGAGACAACATTACGATCAACATATCTCAACGACTCAAAATAAATGCATGAAAAATCAGTAGACGTATTATCTTTAGTGCTAATAGAGTCTGACGTCAAAAACAATGCCCCCTGGATCACGGAAGTGTTTTTCCACTTCAAAATCCTATACTTTGTTTTTCTTTCAAATACTGGTTTATCAGCTCTGATGAAGCAACTAAAGTGACTAAAAAGTCACTACAGTGGGTAAAAAGTAATCAAAGTGAGTGAAAGTACTTAAAAGTAAATAAAGGGAATACAAATACTTAAAAGTAAATAAAATGTGTAAAATACTTAAAAGTCATCAAAGTCAGAATAAAGTCACTCATTTAAGTAAAAGTACTTAAAAGTCACTAAAGGTGAGTACAAATACTTAATGGTAACACATTTGAGTAAAATATAATACAAGAAAACCACTAACAAAGGCAAAGAGACAAATAAATACACAATCTACAACATATGGTGAGCTTGTAGATCTGCTATTCTTGGCAAAGATGATTGGTGTAGACCGTGCCCAAGTACAGATACAACTCTCAGGTCCATTTCATTAAGAATAGAGGGTTCAAGGTTATACATTCTATTCAACTCACACGTTCGCCCATCAGTGGAGAGGCTGGTGACATAATCCCCGCTCCAAGTTTCCACGGTGACGGTGTAGAGTCTTCCGGGGACGAGGGAGGAGAACACACACTCGTTGTTCCCTGCAGAGACCGTCTGGTTCTGGAGAATGCTGTGGTTGTAGCTGATCAGAACCACGTAGCGGTCTAGGTCACCTGGCGCATACCGCCAGTACACCTGAGATTAGAACAATACAGAGCGCCGTGGTAAAGACACTCCCCTCTGGAACCACAATGCAGGGACGTCACAGGCTCTCAGAAGGTGGGGGGGATGGACTTTCGGTGGACTATACCCCTACACTTTGGCTATTCAAAAATAGCAGATATACAAGCTCATAGCGCGGCACCGAGTGCCGCGCTATGAGCTTGTAGATCTGCTATTTTTGAAAAATTGTGAAAAACATTTGTAACTGTCAAATGTAAACACATTTTGTATTTTCAAAATGTTGCGTTTTTTTTTTTTATTCTTATTTTTGCCTGATTTTACCGATTTATTATGAAAAAAAAATGTATTTTTTATTTTTTCAAAAAGTGGGGGGTATGAAATCACGGATCTGTGAGAGTGAGGATGTCGCGTCGTACGCACAGTGAATGGCCGTGACGCCCCTGCCACAATGTACCCCTGGGACTGTCTCTCCTACACTCTATCCCTGTCCGCTCTCATACAGTCTGTCTCTCTTACACTCTCTCACTCTCGACTTTCCTACTGTCTGTCTCTCCTACACTCTCTCCCTGTCAGCTCTCATACAGTCTGTCTCTCCTACAGTTTCTCCCTGTCAGCTCTCATACAGTCCGTCTCTCCTACACTCTCTCATTCTCATCTTTCCTACTGTCTGTCTCTCCTACACTCTCTCCCTGTCAGTTCTCATACAGTCTGTCCCTCGTACGCTTTCTCACTCTCATCTTTCCTACTGTCTGTCTCTCCTACACTCTCTCCCTGTCAGTTCTCATAGTCTGTCCCTCGTACGCTTTCTCACTCTCATCTTTCCTACTGTCTGTCTCTCCTACGCTCTCTCATTCTCGGCTTTCCTACCGTCTGTCTCTCCTACACTCTCCGCTCTCCTACAGTCTGTCTCTAAAAATGAAGAGATATATCTAAGAGATTCTGTGAGAGATTCATTGTAGTGATAGAGTAATAGAGCCTGTCCTGTACCTTTAGGAAGTCATCTCTAGCAGAATGTACTGCTGTCGGGTTCTGAACGCTAGCAGGCTCTAGAAGACAAAAGGCAACAGAACACATCAAATAGTTTACAGTAAACTAAATACTGTACATAAAATAACCATATCACAGTGGGGGCATGAGGGTGTTTGGAGGTAGTCCAACATTTTAAACATCATAACTTGCATTTTTGGATCATTACATTGTCAAAATAATTTCAGGTTTTGTCAAAAAGGAAAAAAAAGAAGCTAAATGCCAAAGTTCGGGTGGCACATGGTAAAGCAGTAGTAGAGTTGTTTTGGGGAGGGAAGCCGGGCGGGGAGGGTGACATACTCCTACGGGCTGGGGTGGGACATGTCAGCGGGGAGTGATGGGCGGGAGGAGTAGGACGAAGGCTCCATGTCCTCCCAGTGGTAGCTCCTCACTGGCAGGTGAGGGGGGGCTCCAAGGAAAAAAAGGTTGGGAACCACTGTTCTAAAGAACTATACACATTTTCTGTCAACCATCATTTGAATACCACTGTACACTAGCACCGTTGCCCTCTCTCCCCACCTCCACCATGAAAACCATCTCTTACGTGTCCTGGCCTGCACCGTCGTGGCGTTCTCCAGCCCGCCGCTCCGCGTCACTATGACGACCAAGTACAGGCGCCCGGCGACCAGGGAGCTGAAGGAGCACTCCGGCGCAGAGGAGCGGGAGACGGCCAGGGTGTGGACGGTTCGAGTCCCGTCCTGCAGACGCACCAGGTAGCTGTCCACTGCGCCGCTCGACGGGCGCCACGACACGTGCAGCGCATCCGACCGGCCGCCGTTAGCAACCGTCACCTCGGAGACCGCCGCCGGAACTGGGGGAGGGGGGAGGGGGGAGGATGGGGTTGGAGGAGTGGATGCAGCGACAGAGAGGTGGAGTGAGAAAGAGGGGGAGAAAAAGGAAAGAAAGAGGGGTTGGAAAGACATAAATAAGAAAGTAAGAAACAGTGACAGAACATTTAGTTTGTTTTGATATCGTGATACTCTTAATCGAATGAAGATGGAAAAGTGGGAAATAGGTTTGAAAACCCAACATAACAAAACGTCTGAATAAGTCAATAGAAGGTTGTGTGTGTTATTCTTTGTTCCCCTTAATGCTGATTTGGAAGAAGAAAACGGGAAAAAAACATTATACACACTTTTGTGGACCATTCTAACCTCAATCGGTCCTGAAAATAGCCAGAACATTCTGTGGGAACATAATGAGTTCTTCCGGATAGGAAGAAGTGTGTGTGTGCATGTGCATGTGCACGTGCGTGTGAGCACATGCACGCTCATACGCGTGCACACAAAGAGGAAGCCTTTGAAGGAAGCTTTGGAAACTCTTTGTTTGTGGGACATTCCAAGCCTGGTGTTGGCCTTTAGAACACAGGTCCCCTGTTATTGTTCCACACGTCTGTGATCTAATCAGATAAGCAGGACCCCTGGAACAGTGGGCCAACACCTCTCCATTCCCCCTCCGTACATTGCCTCCCACATATGTCAATCCAACATGCTTTACACAATTACCCATACATCACGCATCAGGACACAGAACACATGTGTGAAAACGTGGTTTGGGATCTGGGAAATGACTAAGACCACACTGAGGGCTTGTAGAAATGCATAGGATCGGCAAGCACAATACTCAATTAATCATTTAACCGCATATTGTTTGTTATGGGGTTGATTTGGTGCATTGAGCCAAAGGTTTCACATTTTGATTCAACAGACAGACTGTAACAATGCTTGCTATAAATAATGTAATAAAGACAAACAGTGCAGTAATAGTAAACAACATACTTCCATGTCACAATAGTATCACTATTGAAGTTACAGTGGTCCAATTGTGAATATCAAGCCTTGTATCTTCAGATTTATTTTTTGTTTCTTGTGAATCAATGCCCTACTTTGCCATACTACAGTGTCACACAAAAGTAGCAAAAATAGCAGATCTACAAGCTCACAACATGTTGCATTGCTATTATTATTATTATTATTATTACTATTATTATTATTATTATTATTATCATTATTATTATTATTATTATTATGAAGTGGAAGTGAAAGTGTGCGTTATATAAATATTGAAGAAAGTAACAGTATTAACGAGATCTTGTGATTAAATAATATCTACATTGGATCCATTGGAACAACTATCACAGCAATGTGTTAATTTAACTTTGAGAAAATGTACTCAAATGTGAGGGCTATTTGGGTCCATCTTTACATAATGAAAAATGCAGATATGCACCATTTTGGCGATGATGGATGGATACTGCTAGCTGATGCTGACCAAAAGGTTAGCTGCGGTCAAGTTTTCCCAAGAGACAAACTAGCCGCCTCCTTGTCCCATACGAGGTGTTTCCTCTGGTTGTTCACTTCTGTTAATACAATGTAGGTACAGTATCTCTGATCTCTACAGTTTCCCTTCCTGGGAATGCATGGGATAGAATACTTATGTGTGTGGGGGGATTTGTCCGCTGTTTTGCTGTGAATTGCCAAAACAATTTAAAAGCTGCATTGCACACAGATCACTGTCTCACAAACATAGGGTTGTGGACCAGTTTTTGATGTTTGTTGGTTGTGAAAAAAATAAAATAATAATCTTACCTACATTTTCATATTCAGAATTTTTCAAAAATAAATTAAAAATAAATGTTCAACTATTTAAAACGAAATAAGGCTTAAAGGGATAGTTCACCCCATGGAGACTTGAATTCATGGAGATCTTTTGTTTTTGTCGCATTCCTAAGCCGACAATTTGATGACCGGTGGAGGTTCCGGTAGGAGACACAAAGTGTCAACTTTGAGTCTCCTACCGGAGACATTAGCATCTTTCCGCCAGTCATCAAATTATTGGCTTAGGAATGCGACAAAAACAATAAAATATCCATTAATTCAAGGCTTCATAGGGAGTGTAATGGATTGAAAATAAGTATTTTTTTGGGTGAACTATCCCTTTATTAAGTAATTAATTCATAGTGTGTTTTTGTTCGTTTGGTTCCCCGGGAGACACCAAATTTCTCTTTTGGTTCTCGAGCTGAAAAAGCAGATCATTTAACAATCATACTCATTGTAGCTCATGTCCCAACCCAGTGGTCAGGATGATTTAACATCCAGTCCAACACTAAAAAGGTAACTGAAGACTGCATTAGTTTACCTCATGTGCATGTTGTGAGGTGAAATATACTGTATTAAAGTGTCAATCTATTATATGAAACAGAAATGAAACATACTTCTACACATAACAATCCTCCGCTAATTTGTCCATTTGCGACTCTGAGAGTGTACAAATGGAACCAAATGGACCCGGTTCCATTCCTACACTCTGAGAGTGTACAAATGGAACCAAATGGACCCGGTTCCATTCCTACACTCTGAGAGTGTACAAATGGAACCACATGGACTCTTACGGGTCCATTTGGTTACATTTGTACACTCTCAGAGTTAAGTTAACTTACAGTAAATTAAGGTGTATTGAGTAGGCTTTCCTGGAAGTTATGAAAAAACATTCTCAACACAGTCAGGGTCAATCAGCCAGTCATTGTACCTTACATAATGGGTTTGAAGGTGTGTGTGTGTGTGTGTGTGTGTGTGTGTGTGTGTGTGTGTGTGTGTGTGTGTGTGTGTGTGTGTGTGTGTGTGTCTGTGTGTGTGTGTGTGTGTGTGTGTGTGTGTGTGTGTGTGTGTGTGTGTCTGTGTGTGTGTGTGTGTGTGTGTGTGTGTGTGTGTGTGTGTATGTGTGTGTGTGTGTGTGTGTGTGTGTGTGTGTGTGTGTGTGTGTGTGTATGTGTGTGTGTGTGTGTGTGTGTGTGTGTGTGTGTGTGTGTGTGTGTGTGCGTGCGTGCGTGCGCGCGCGTGCGTGCGTGCGTGCGTGCGTGCGTGCGTGTGCGTTTCGTGTTACACAATAGGTCACATCCCTCACAGGGTGTGGGCATGGAGCCTAACCCATTGTGATAATAAGCTATGTGGATGAATAAATAGGAAGTCTATTTAGAAAAGAAAGAAAACTGTCCAGGATAATTTAGACGTCATGTTTGACTAACCTGTCTTGCATTCTGAAATATAAACACCCATAATGAATAGAAGGAAAAACATTGCCTGATGTTTATTGATGATTAAAACCATTCCTGATCACGTCCATATCCTATATTAAAATTGACTAATGGGAGGGCCGGCCAGCGGGTGGGTGGGCCGGAGGGTGGGTGGGCGGACGGACCACGGCTTCACACTCATGTCACTATGACTCATCCATAACAGTTCCCAATGCAGCTACTATGCCCAAATATGGAGTGCGTAGTCTAACCTCAATGCGTGGTCATGGCATCAGGCGCAAACAAATCAGTCAGCTCAATATACTCACTACCATATTGGAGTTTGGGTTGATATCCGAGACAAAATATTACACCGCCATGGCCAGCAGACCACGACAACAATAATTCCTATTATCTTCACCAGGTGAAAACCTTTGACTTGAATAATACTTCATAGTGAGTCTTTTTTTTTGTTGCATTTTTTTTACCCCCTTTTCTCCCCAATGTAGTCGTTTTGCCAATTGACTGTTGTATCCTACTGACACACCTACAAGTGAGGAGCCCCCACCAGGAGAACGTAGAGCCTTCGTCCTACTACTCCTCCCACCCAACACTCCTTGCTGACAGACGGCGCCCCCCAGTCCGCTCAGAGACAATGATCAACCTCCCCGCTCCGCTTCCCTCCCCGAACACAAGCCAATTGTATTCGTATAGATAGACGCTTGACAAAGCCAGATACACCACGGTGGATTCAAACCCATAACCTCCACGGTGATGGGCAGGCACTTTACCACTGCGCCACCCGAGCACCAAGTGAGTCTTAAAGGAGTAGTTCACCCAAAAATGACTTACTTTCTATCATGAAGCCTTGAATTCATAGAGAGTTTTTTGTTTTTGTCGCATTCCTAAGCCAATAATTTGATGACTGGCGGAATCTAAGGTAGGAGACTCTTTGAGTCTCCTACTGTGTGTGTGTGTGTGTGTGTGTGTGTGTGTGTGTGTGTGTGTGTGTGTGTGTGTGTGTGTGTGTGTGTGTGTGTGTGTGTGTGTGTTACCACAACTCACCGGTCCGTCCCTCCAGGCCAATGCTTTTAGAGCGCACTCCTCCACTGACAGTACTGACCTCCAGCCTGTAGAGGGTGCCAGGAGTCAAGCCAACCAGCATAAGAGAGGAGGAGTTTGCTCCCACACTGTGGCTCTGGACCGAAACCCTGCATGGAAGGCCAGAAGATCACTCAAATTAAATGTACAAATAGTCAATGGTGGAAAGTAAATAAGTACATTTACTCAAGTACTGTACTTAAGTAAAACATTTTGATGTTTTTATTTTACTGGAGTATTTCCAATTTTCTGTACTTTTGCTTCTACTAGTTACTTTTTAGATTTGGATTATCATTACAAAACATGTACTGTATTTCGGCCATTTGAAAATAGCAGATCTACAAGCTCACAATGCGTCGCAATGCGAATCATTTGAGTTTGTAGATCGTCTATTTTTAAAGATTTTTTTTACATTTTGAACTTGTGAATTGGGACATTCTGCACATTATAGTATATTGTTATGCCGATACTTTGGTACCTTTACTCAAGTACATTTTGAATACGGGACTTCTACTTGTAACAGAGTATATCTACGTTGCAGATTTGCAGTACTGATACTTTTATTTAAGTAAAACATGTGGGTACTTCTTCCATCACTGCAAATAGTACAACAGATGGCCAGACAGAAACAGACCTGTCTTGTTTCAGTGTCAGGGCATAGGAGTCCAGATCTCCAGTGGGTTGTTTCCACGATGCCTGGAGGCTGTCGACTGTCGTATTGGTCAGAGTGATGCTACTCATTGCCATGGGAACTGGAACATAAATAATTTTGATTATTATTATTGTTAACACTTTTCTTAAGGCGACAATCCGTAGGTTTATGTCAGTGGTCGCCCTCTACTGACAAAGAGAGGTAATTGCAACGATGTCCGAACTACAATAAAGTTGACGTTATTGTTTGGAATAAATAGTATCCAATCCTGGTGAGCCGTCTGCTTCAAATAACTTTATTGATATTGTCAACCACTGCAGGTGTGTGCAAGTTCTATCAACTCAAACATACTGATTGGGTATTGGGAATTTAAATCATTACAATAAATCCTGGATTGTAGCTTTAAGGGCTTCTAGAAGATGTTGCTGACAATTAATCAATTGATCTAAAACTGATCGCACACGTTCATGTGTGGCACACACACACACACACACACACACACACACACACACACACACACACACACACACACACACACACACACACACACACACACACACACACACACACACACACACACACACACACACACACACACACACACACACACACACACACACACACACACCTGTCCGTCCCTCCACAGAGGCAGTGCTGTTGAGCGGCCCAATCCTGGTCGTTACGGCGATAGTGTACAGCCTCCCGGGTGTGAGCACATTGAACGTGCATTCTCTCATGTTAGGCTCCACCCCCCTGGTAGCCACGGTGACATTACCTGTACGATACACACGGTAAGTATGATGCATTGCACTTCAAGGTTCTGCGATGCCTGTTACACCATCATATTATTTTCACATCAGCTATTACCGTAGCGAATCTCCAAGAAGTAGCTGTCACGTAAAACAGAGGGGGCGTGGCTCCACATGGCGCTCAGGGAGGTCTCATCTGAGTGACGGATGTGGAGGTCCAATACCGAGCCAGGAGCTGGAGAGAGAGGAGGGTGGGACAGATACACACTGTTATCACACAGACAACGACAATTGAGACTTGACTAAACAATGAAAAATGTTGACAAATCTTCTCCTGTGAGGGTCCTTGGCAAAAGGTGTTTTCACATGGGAGTTCCACAGCCAAATACTGTACATATCAATTTGGCCTTAAAATGTTTGACAACCACTGCTCTATCCAACCAGGTAGTTGATTTCATTCACCAGATACCCCAGACATTCAACTTTCTAAAGCCACACAGGCATTTTTTGTTAAATTTTGTCATCAAATGCAATATTTTTTTTTCTTAAAAGGAGTAGTTCACCCAAAAAAAAACGTATTTTCTATCAATTACACACCCCATGATGCATTAAATTCATGGATTTTTTTTTAGCTTTTGTCGCATTCCTAAGCCAATAAGTTGATGAACAACTCAAAGAGTCTCTCCGACTCTTTGAGTTGGCACACTCTTTGAATTTATAGAAAGTAAGTAATTTTTTGGGTGAACTACTCCTTTAAATGATGGGAGTCTAATTTGCGGGGGAAAAAACTATGATGAGCTGTTATCTTGAGAGCGATGAAAATGATGTTATCACTACTTCACTGCATCTCCCATAAACCAAATTTGAAAGTGTATCCGTTTCAACTTCATCCAGACTTTGATCTCACCTATACCACCATGACAGCTTGTGTCAGTTGCCTTTCCTCCACTCTCCACTCTCACCACCGCCTTATACAGCCTCCCAGCATCTAAACCAAGCCCAGGGAAACTGTATTCCACAGTCTCTCTAGCCAGTGTGGTGCTTGATAATTCCTGGGAGCCGTTATAGAGAAACACTCTGTAGTTCTCCCAGTGACCTGAGGGGGGTGCCCATGTCAACTTCAGAACGCTGGAAGAAGTCTGAGTCAGAGAGAGATGGGAGGCAGGGGCTGGAACTGTACAAGGGAGAGAAAAACATGTTCAATGTTTCAAAACATTGACACATTTTAACCAGGTAATTTCCACAGACTGACTCTGACAAATTGACATCTTACAGCCAAATGTTACTGTTACTATAACAGTAATAATATAAACTATATATATTTATAATAACACCTTTAAAAAACACAAAGTGTTACACGGTTAATACACGGTACAGTTAATCAAAACACATAAAATAATGCGATAGAAGACAATAAATGCAGCATAGAATATATAACATGAAGCACAATACATACATTTTTTTTAAAAAATAAGTTAAAAACCTACTCAGTAAAAATGGGATTTGAGGGTTGATTTAATCAGATTGTGCTTCTGTAATATCCTCAAGCAGTACAGAAAAATAGACATGACTATCTCACCTGTCGTGGCTGTGACTGCTGATTGGTTAGTCAGCTCGCCACTCTTGGATGTAACAGTGATTTGATAGGTCGTTCCAGGGGTCAAGATGTCAATCACAGCCTCTGTGGCATCCGGAGGGAGGATCATCTCCTTCGGACTCGTCCCATTGGCCGAGAGGGTGATGATGATCACATCCAGGTCACCCTCTGGCCGTTGCCATGACAACAACAAATTTACCTGACTGCTGTTGTTGTCAATAGTGATATTGGAAACAGCAGAAGGGACTGAATAAATAAGAGAGAGAGACAGAGAGAGAGAGAGAGAGAGAGAGAGAGAGAGAGAGAGAGAGAGAGAGAGAGAGAGAGAGAGAGAGAGAGAGAGAGAGAGATGTTATATTCAGTTTAACAAACTCTGTACATGCTTGTCTCTACACCACTGTTTCCCAATATGCCCATATATGGGCATGCCACCTTTTGCATGCCCACCCACCCACCCGCCGGTCGGTCATCTCTTAAGCCAATTTGAATATAGAATGGTTTGGTGATTACTTTTGATTACTTTTTTTAGGTATTAAAAGGTCTTAAAAGTCCATAAATCGTCACTTTAATGTCATCTGAAGACCCCCCCCCCATGGGGTCTACACTACACTACACTACAGTATGCATTGTGTAAATGTGTAAGCCTACCCGTCCTCGCCTGTATGGTCCTGCTGTTCTGCAGCCCGGCGGCCTCTGTCTGCATGGTCACATTGTAGAGACGTCCAGGTGTGAGGTTGTCGAGTGTGTGCCGTGTTGCTGTGCTCTCCAGAGTCATGTTCCTCAGTAGTGCTGACACAGAGCCTGAAAACACACAGAACATAATATCATGAACAGTGAAATCCAGTTACCTCTACATGCCTGATTTTTAATCAGGCATGTGAGTTATACTTGTTTGCGCATTGTGTTGTGCACCTTAAATAACAGATCTGCAAGTTCACAATGCATCAAAGCGTTATGCAATGTGAGCCTGTAGATCTGCCATTTTATGTGTGCGAAGGCCTCAGAGTTACAACACACTTGCATGGTTGCAACTTTTCATATGAAATAATTTAGCTTTTTTAAGTCGGACCCAAGAGGTTGGTCTGTCTCTCATTCTGACCGATGGTCTACCAAACTGTCTGACCAGGGGTGAAACTGGAGATACGTGGACCAGATGCAGCCTATGAAAGGAGCCAATACAATGATTGTGATGATTTAATGATTTAAAGTAAATAAATAAATACATGACCATCCATGAGGATATATATCAATATTTCTTCCTACTGCTGCTATAGCCTACTGCACCAGCAGCTTAGCTTGTTGAGGGTTTGTACTTACAGTAGAAAACAATAGGCGGTGATGGATAATAGTTAACTGCCAGCCAATCAATATGTCCAGCTATCCCATACAGTAGCAACAATCCCTCTTTTGTAGACAGTGCAAATACTCATTTATATTCTATAGTCTAGAGAGAGTTCGATTTTGGAATACAGGAGATAAGTTGTTCTCTTTAAAGAATATTACTCAACAACTTGTCATCATACAGTAAGACCATCATGCCTTGTTCAGTGTGTGAAAAAATCAATAACAATCACACAGCAAGATGTCACAACCCGTTTGGGTCGCCCCTGGAAAAGAAAAACTAAATGAGAGACATACCAGGTGCAGGGTTGTCCCACAGCTGCAGCTTGAAGCGCTCTGTCCTCCCTGGGCCAGCCTGCCAGGAGAGATCCAGGCTTCTGTAGGCCCTGGAGTTCACCACTAAGCTACTGACCACTGACGGCCCTGGACAGAGGACACAAAGATGCAGTTTAATTTACTTTTTGAGGAAAAAATAAAATAAAATAAATACTGAGATACACAAGGGGAAAGAGACAGTGAAGGAAACAGGAGATACAGAGAGATGAGACAGCTAATGTGTTTAAAAAATGTCTGCTTCCTCAGTAGGCTACTTAAAATGGCTGCCAAAATGGCTGCAGATCAAGTGAAAGTACATTACAGCATTCCAGTCACCCATACTAGTCAAAACAGAGTTTGTGTGAGAAAGTCAATTGTGTGTGACTGTGTGTGCGTGTATGTGTGTGTGTGTCAGCGTGGTACTGAGGGTGGAGAGAGATGTCGGACCCAGATTGTATTGTTCTCGCTCCGTTTAAAGCCCCCTTGGTGACACACACACACACACACACACACACACACACACACACACACACACACACACACACACACACACACACACACACACACACACACACACACACACACACACACACACACACACACACACACACACACACACACACACACACAACCTCTGAGAGGCATTGTGGGGGAAAAACATAGAAAGGAAGCAGGGAATACGCTGGGAAGCGGGTTGGCACAGGGGAGGTTAGGAATGCCTATGTGTCTGGGGGCGTAGATGGTCATGTGGTTAAGGCGCGCACCAAAAATAGTTTCTGAAATAGTCTCTGATGCAGCCTGACAGCGAGTAACCGGTTCGATTCCTGAGCCTCCCTGGACCTTTGTTGCATGTCTCTCCCAAGGGCCCAGCTTCCTGCTTTGAAATTGACTCGAATAAGGAAGAGAGTTCAAGTGACAGTTCATATGAATGGCCTGTAGTTTCGCTGTTTTACCCCTGCTGGTGAAGAATTTATCTTAATGCAAGCGGATGGGTTTTTTACAACCCATCCTTTGACTAACTTTAGACTTGATTTTCTTACCTTAATAACATTGTCATACATACTGTATGCTTCCAGTCGCTAGTTTAAAGTCTCCTTTCAATCATCATGATATGGGTTTTGGTAAATTATGGTCCCATATATTTTGAAATTGACGATAAAGTAGGCTATGCTCTAGGAGGGGCGGGATGATTTGATTGACAAGGTACACAACCAATAGCATTCATTCCCAGCCCCCGCTCTTGATTGATAAGCTACCCAACCAATACTGGTCTGGTTGCATTCTGCAGGATATGACGTGATATGACGCAATATTGAAAGATAGCGGATTTGAAATTCCTGAACAATCGGCTTCATTTACGGTCTGTAGAAACCAATGGCTTCGCTTCGTCCATTCTTTTTATACAGTCTATGGTCTCTCCCGAACTCTTTCCCCATTTCCTGTCTATCTCCTCTGTACTATCAATAATTCCCCCCCAAAAATACAAATACATACTGTACAGTATGTATGAGCGGTGGTGGACAGTAACAGAGTACTTAAGTAAAACAATTTGGTATTTGTATTTATTTGATACTTTTTGAGACTTTCACTGATAAATGTTCTAGGAGGGGAAACAGTACAGTATGAATGAACCACTTAATCGCAATTTCAAATATAGTGTAAAAAGAATTATGTATATGTGTGCATTTGTATGTGGGTTACATGGAAATAACTGGCACTGCATCACAATGCACAACACAGAAAAGGTCACAATGCTGGCAACACATTGGCTGACATAAGCTGATGATGATGATGATGATTATTATTATTATTATCATTATATGCTGCAAACCCTTTCAATGTGGTGTGTATTTTAATCTAAAGGACCATATCGGCAGCAATGCATGTTATTGGCGTCCAGTATCTCGGCCTGGACATCTAGTAGTGCCAATCGAATCTGGATGTCACGTTTGCAATGGTGGAAAAAGTACTTATATTTTTTACTTAAGTAAAAGTATCAATACTGCAATGTTACAAGTAACATTCGGGAATTAAAAATGTACTTGAGTGTTTTGTTTTAATTGTTGTTGTTTTTGTCAGAAAATGACAGGCCTCTTTAAAATAATTGTAGTGGAGTAAAAGCACAATATTTTCCTCTGAGATGTACCTAGTGGAGTAGAAGTAAAAGTACTGAAAACTGGAAATACTTCAATAAAGTAAAAAAATATCTCAAAATTGTACTTAAGTACAGTACTTGAATAAATGTATTTAGTTACTTTACACCACTGTATAAGATGAAATACAATAAGTATGAACAATATAAAGTATAGTGTATTGTACATAATAATTTGCCATTTTCCTGTTAATAGCTTTATTTATAGATTTCACATTTGTTTTCATTTTCTCCAAAGTCATTGAAACTGAACGTAGCTGAATATTTGGGTCAATTGCTAAACATCATTGCATGGCAAATAAGACATGGACATTTACATTTGGTTTGTAACTCAATCTTTTCTCCAGGGGCTTTTTTCGGCTAGACATTTCAAATGAATTACTATTTTGAAATGCATTCAAATAATGCTAATAAATAAAACAAAGTGTGTGGATTATATTTATCTCAAGCCAGATTCAATTCTTTGCAAGTTGACTTCCATACTGTACTGAAATGAATCACCTCCAATGGCTTCCTTTAAAATCTAGAAAACCTGCTTTGGACTAGAGCTGAGCGATATGGCCAAAATCAAATATCAATTTTTGTTTTATACCAAATCTCGATATCGAGGCAATACTATGTTCAACAGCCGATCTATAAGTTCACAATGCGCTTTTTCTAGTTTATTATCATATTGAGCTGGGTTATGTGTAAATTATTATACTGTAAATCTGATGAAAATATTTGTGTTATGGTGCCATCTACAGTATAGCCTACAGAATCCATATCCCAAGAATCAAAGTTTCTGCAAGAATTATTAAAGTTTTGACATATCTTATGGTTTACATGGCAGCTACCTCACTGGTTGCTAATTAGGACTCTATTCAGTATAACTTAATTAAGCCACTTGAGCCATATACTTTGTAGTGCGACAAATAGCTGATCTACAACCTCACAATTTTGTACAATGTTCGCCTATAATGGCATGCCCAAAATAGGGATGCCAGGTTGAAAGTGGTTAAACCAGCAATTCCCAATGGGCCGTGGCCCGTGAGGATATTGCAAGTGGACACCCAAATAATTGTCAAAATACTAACATTTTAATGATAACATAACATTGATATAAAAACATCCAAAGAACATTATAGGAACCGCTGAGTTAAACAATTATAGAAAGTATTCCAAACATTCCAATAAAGCCATCACAGCGTGCGTGCGTGCGTGCGTGCGTGCGTGTGAGTGTTGGGGGGGGGGGGGGGGACAGCCACCACTGGACACAGCATGTAATCATAGCACACCATTTAAGCGGAGATCAGTTAGATACTCTATGTTAAAAATAGGCCTATAATGGACTGTACCTGCAAAAGGTCAGAGAACTGGAATGTCAGTGTGCCTAGAAAGATAAGGAGGCTGGTAGGGTACACACACGCACGAATACGCGCGCGCACAGACATACACACACGCACGCACGCGCACACAAACACACACACACACACACACACACACACACACACACACACACACACACACACACACACAGTGGGAGTGCATTGTACGCAAGAAGGTCAGTGTTTGAGCTCTGCTGGGTGCAGTAACATCCAGTTTCCTCCAAAACACACACACACACGCACGCACGCACGCACGCACACACACACACACACACACACACACACACACACACACACACACACACACACACACACACACACACACACACACACACACACACACACACACACACACACACACACACACACACACACACACACACACACCCAGTACTTCCTACAGAACAAAGAAACAATGAAGACAGGAAATGGCTGAACCCTGAGCTCTGGACACGCTGGAAATACACACTGAGGGCCCGACTTCTGTTCTGGAGCCACGCCAGTATGAATGCACCACGCGCACGCACACACACACACACACACACACACACACACACACACACACACACACACACACACACACACACACACACACACACACACACACACACACACACACACACACACACACACACACACACACACACAGGACAAAATACAAAAATGTACACAAAAACCTCTCAAAAGTGCGCATGCACACGCCCGTGGCCGCATACACGTGTGCTTGCATCTATTGCTCTATCAGCCTCTCTCAGCAGGCTCTAGTTCCTGTAGTTGATCACAGAGCCATGCGGAGGGAAGCTACATGACATGAGCCGTGGGATGCACACAAACAAACACACTGACATGCAGCAAACACAAGAGAGAGCTGAGCTGATCTAACAGCTCATTAATAAAGCATGGCGAAGACAAGATGTAGACCGGTCATTCCCAACCATGTGGACCAGGAATCAGAATAGGACAGGACAAAATAGAACAGCAGAACTGGACGGAACAGAACAGAATGCAGCTAAATCAAATTCAAGATGATTAAAACATAATACAAACACTTTCAAGATTTTTCAAAAATGTAAAAAAATAGCAGATGTACAAGATCGCAGCGCGGCACGAAGTGACGCGCTGTGAGCTTGTATATCTGTATATCTGCATATCTGCTATTTTTAGCCAACACTAACATCTAAAATGACACAGATGCTTTCCCGGTTTTAATGGGTTTAATTGGTGAAAGCCTAAATACGTCTTTGTACGACAAATGGCAAAATTTGTCGTACAAGATCTGTGAGCTTCTAGATCTACTATTTTCCCAAAAGGAAATATCAAAAAACAAATCAAACCCTGTGTGTTCTTTGATACCCAAACGAATAGGGTTTGAACTGGTGCAGACATAGCATGGAAACCAGACGAATCTGCCACAGCTAAAACGAAATAGCAGATTAGTCTGGCGCTGCTCGGTTTGAATTACATTTCGCTCACCCCAGAGTTGTGGGTGACCAATCAGAGCCCACTATTCAAAGTGGGAAATGTTTTCCTGTGACGTTGGAATCTGTGAGTAACGAGAAGAAATGAATCTTCCACACCAAAAATCCAGACTAATATCTATGCAGTGATATTAGCCATGCCTGGCTACTACTACATTTTTTAACAAACTGCTAAGGAGTGGAGTGATTTAGCTTGAAATAAATGATATTTAAATCCATTTAATAGCCAACTTTAGCATGGGAATTTAGCAGAATCTAAACAACCGCATAGGATTACAACCTAATTAAGTATATAAAAACCTAAAACCAAGAAAGCCCTCATTCTCATGACAATAGCAAAAAAGAATTTTAGCAAAATGTGAACATTTTGAAATGTTTCTTTATTTTTTTCACCTATAATGAGTCTGACACCCCCAATATAGGGAAGCCAGGTTGAAAGCGGTTATTTTTAAAGCCATTGGACGGTGCAAAAAACGAATGCATAAGGTTACAAGATGTTAGAAGAACCCAAGACTTACTAGTGTTCACAGTGATGTTGGCTGTCTGGTGGTTGGTCTGGGATTGAATCTCCAGGTTATAGGAGGTCCCAGGCTCCAAATGATCAAAGAGGCAGGTGAAGACTTCTGCCATGTCCTTTCCTCCCATTCTCTCGTCTCCTTCATCCTCGTCGCTTTTCCTCTTGCTTCCTACGCCCTTGACTCCTATCTCATTATCTCCTTGCTCTCCGTCTCCCGTTTCGTCCTCTTGTCTCCTGTCGCCTTCGAGTTCCTTGCCTCCTATTTCGTTGGACCCAAAGTTGTCGTCTCCTTTCTCCTCTCCTCTCCTCGTACAAGGTGTCCACTCTGTGCCGTCCAGGGGCGTCACGGTGAAGTTGCAGCCCTGTCCAGGAGTCGTCACTGTCACCGATACGGAGTCCAAGTTGGACGTTGTGTCAGAGACAGAGATGTTACAGGGCAGGCGGTCCAATGTAGGGGCTGCACTGGATATATACTGTAACAGACAGACAGACAGTTAATTGAATCAACATGCATGTAGATGAAACAAAACTGCAACTACTCTGCCAGGTCTGAACAGTATAATAAATGATGGTTTGTCAGGGTCAGTCACTTTGACACTAAACTGGACACTGTGTCAGGGAAAGTACTGTAGAGGTGATCCAAGGTGAGGGCTAGTTAAAATTTAGACAGAGACAGTTTACAGTTTACAGTTTAGGCATTTAGCAGACACTCTTAATCCAGAGTGACTTACAGTAAGCAAGGACACAAGATAATACATCATAATACATCATAATGCACATAATGCACATAATACATCAAATGACTTCACCTGATCAAACGATTTAATGTAAAGTATTGGTGGTAAATTAATCATACAGCATACACAGCAGTAGTCAATTAGATCTCCCATTGTATATTTAACTTCAATTTTAGAAACAAAAACTACGGGGTATCACAATAGACTTATCACTCCACGAATGAACAGTGAACAAGGAAAGACTGCTTTCGTCTTCTATTCCCCAGACAAATGGAACAAACTCCAGGACTCTCTGTAACTGGATCAATTGGTCTCTATAGAGACATTTAGGGTACTACTTGAGGATGCATTACATAAGGACTGCACCTGCTTTGTGTAGCCCTTATGTGTCTGCATTATGATGTTTTGTTGATGTTCATTATATTCCACTTCATTTAAAATGATATAGTATTTTGTATATGTTGTGATCACATTGTACTCATGCAGGGCGTCCTTGAAAAAACAGAGCTAGCTCTCAATGGTCTTCCCTGAATAAATAAATACTAATAAAGGTCAATAACGTGAAATAAAATCTGTTTGATTTGGAGAAAAATGACATGCAGTATATTACAGTATGTACATTGATAACAACATGTATATTACATTTACATTGACTTAACATATTTTGGAACAATTTAATTACATATTTTGAAATGTTTTTTTTGTAGAGCTGTCACGGTCTGAGTCAGGGCAGATTGTAGGACCCAAGTGCAGGAGGAGACAGAGGCTGAACAGGTCAATTCAAAGTATTTAATAACTCAAAAGGTAGGAATGCAAACAAGGAACTGAGGTCATGACCAAACTACACGCAACATAAACAATGAACAAGCAAAGACGTAATGCAAACAGGGATTAAATAGACAGGGAAATAATAAGACACAGGTGAACTCAACAGACAATCAACACTGGGATAGGCTGGGGAACTAAGAGGACACAGGAGGAGAACAACACTAATCACACGGGTGGTGAGACAAGACAGGTAACAGTAACTAAGCAGAAGAGGAAACAGTACTACAAAATAGGGTACACAAAAGCAGGGCAACAACAACAACAACAACAGAGTAACAGAACACAATAGGAACGATACAACATAATAGTCCTAATAAGTCCACGACCTTGTAAGGGCAGAAGGGCTGAGAAATGCAGTCAAAGTCCACGGCCCGAGGAGCTTGACAAGAGCGAATTGAAAGGGCTAGCATATATGAGTATACATTAGCAGTTACATTTAGTGATTGAGTCTGATACTGTACAATACTCTGACTACTGTACCTGTATGTTCCATCTCAGGTGGAACCAGGTGAACGTTATCATGCATAATTAATTTAATCAAACACACTCAGGTGGAATCAGGTGAACGTTATCTCACTAATACATTTTACCAGTCATGAAGAGTACTGTACATGAAGGGGTGGATATAAAACACACACACACACACACACACACACACACACACACACACACACACACACACACACACACACACACACACACACACACACACACACACACACACACACACACACACACACACACACACACACACACACACACACACACACACACACACACACAATTCTATAAGGACAGTAGTTTTGTGCTTTAAAGCTCCATGTTTAAGCATGTGTATGTTATGAATTACCTGTATGTACACTCAGCAGATGAACTGAACAAATGCACATTTCAATTAAACAAGGACAAAACTGAAGTCATTGTTTTTCAGCTTCAGTCTGTAATGCTCAATCTTGGTGTAATCATGGACTCATAGACCTGAATTTCAATGATTAAAGGACTTGTGTCTTAGCAGGATTAGTTAAAATTCCTATGCATTCATCTTCAGTAGCCTCAACTATACTAGTGTAACGGTATCTTTACCGGTTTCCCTGAAAAAACGATCAGATGACTGCAGTTGATTCAGAACGCTGCAGCTAAAGTCCTTACGGATACAAAGAAAGTGGATCCTATCACTCAGTTCTTAGATCTCTGCTCCCTGTCTAATTGATTTCAAAATAACAACTACTGTTGCTTTATAAAGTATTGAATGTTTTAGGGGAAAAATAAATTTCTGATCTTGTGCTACATCATGGACCATCCAGACCTCTCAGGTAATATGGGACAGGTTTGCTTTCTGTCCCCAGAACCAGAACTAAACGTGGAGAAGCAGCATCCAGTTAGCATTCAGTTATTATGTGCCATATTATCTGGAACAAACACCCTGAAAACTGCAGTTCTGCTACAATTCTCAGTTATTTTAAATTAAAGCTAACAACGTTTCTATTTCCCACTGCCTTGCTGTTTACTATACAATTAAACTTGCCTTGCCTTACAGTATGTTAAGTAAAGTTACCCTTATTTACCATTGATTCCGGGTGACTAACAAGTACAGTAACAACAGAAAAAGTCTCATTAGTAAAGAGAACCAAAGCCGCAATGCCCAGTCAGTACAATTAATAAAGACTTATGTGCCCATTCAATATTTAAATACAATTATCCATAGATAAACATAATTATAATATTCATATACTGTATTTATACTGATACCGAGGTGCTAGACAGGTAGGAACATAAAAAGATGGGAACAAAATGAGACTTACCAGACAGACCCCAGAGACCAACCAGAGAGATAAATAGAGAACTTCACATCTCAGCATTGTGATTCTTCTGCAGCAGTTGATTATCCACAATATGAAATAAATCCACAAACAGGGCAGTTACAACCATACTCCTAAAGATGAGGTAATAAGTGTGTATCTATGTGTGTATGGCGTGTCCACGTTCACCGGGTGGAAAATGTCTCTCATCCGACTCCGTTTATGTGTACAAGTTGTTTGGAAAATAGGACGGAAAATGAGGGAAAAGGTGAAAATTACCCAAAATAAAAAGAAATACAATTAAAATAATCTTTCCCTTTCTCCTGGGTCCCTTTAGCTAAAGTCACACTGGGAAGTAAGATTTAGATAGAGTATACAATTTGGTGAAGAGAAGGAGGTAGTCCAGTGAAAAGTCCTTTAAAAAAAACAGATAATCCAAATGGTGTCTAATCTTTCTTTGCAGAGCTCCTGTCTTATTATTTTTCTGTTTCTCGACTTCTTTCTGTCTTGTCTTCTTTCTTTCTTACTGTCTGTCTGTCCCTCTCTCCTCCACACGAGTCCCAGAGACAATGCTGGTCAGTAGTCAGCCCTGTGCTGTATTGGTTTCTGTGTGTGTGTCTCTCTCTCTCACACACACACTCTCTCTCTCTCTCCTGACGCACAGCTAGTTCAGCTCTGTGTGCCTTACTTCCTGTCTCTCTCCCACTCTCTCTCTCTCCCTGTCCCTCTCTTCTAAAACACAAAGAAGGTTAAACCTTACTGACTGTCCCGTTTTCTTTGTCCATCTGTCTGCCTGTCTTTGTCACTCTCATCAAGTCTTTCTCTCTGTGTCTCTCTCTCTCTCTCTCTCAAGCAGTGGTGGAAAAAGTACTTAAGTAAATGTTTTACTTAAGTGAAAGTATCAATACTGCAATGTAGAAGTACTCCGTTACAAGTCCGGAATTGAACATTTACTTGAGTAAAAGTACAAAAGTATTGGTATCAAAATGTACTTAAAGTACCAAAAGTAAAAGTACTAAAATGTTTGAAAATAGCAGATCTACAAGCTCACAACGTCGCAAAGCGACGTGTTGTGAGCTTGTAGATCGGCTATTTTCAAATAGTAGATGTACAGTAGCCTAAACTAAGTAGCCTACTACAGCAATATTTTAAAAGGCATAAATGTTTAAACAAACTGATGTCTTAATACACTGGAAATGTTCTACCCTGAGGCAAGCTTAGAACAATTGCAAGAGAGAGCATAAAGAAGTGGGGAGGCCTTGGAACTCAAGCCAACTTCAGGAACGGCGTTCTCTAACAGTAGGTTTCATGCAACAGAAAGAAAAGTACCAGTTTTCTCTCATTAATGTTGTTAACACATCTGAAAAAGTATAGTACAGTATCTCCAAAGTGACTCACACTGCAATGTACACCAGAGAACCCTGCATACCAGTGTATGTCAGTCTTCTTCACCCTCATCTTCCACACAGAGACAAACTGGAGTCCCACTGGGAATTTACCGAATGCTTTGATTAATACTATATTTAAAACCCATTCTCTTTGTCACAGGTGTGATGGAAGGGCTGGGGCTACATAGTAAGAGTGCTGCTTCTGTCGTCTGGTCTTATTTATAGATATCAGTGAGTTGTTAGCTGCCTCCAGAGTGAGTCACAGAGCTGTTGGACTGATTGAGGATGTCCGTTAGATACTCCAAACCTCTTATAGTGTCTTGAGAGCAGTGGTGTACAGTAACTAAGTGAATTTACTCAAGTACTGTACTTAAGTACAATTCTGAGGTAATTTTAATTTCCAATTGTCTATATTTTTACTATATTGTACTTTTACTCCATTGAAATGATTTGAAAACTTTAGTTACTGTTTCTTTGCAGATATAAATTACTTTAAAAAAACATACATTAACCACTTTAGCCCTATTTTACACGTAGGCTATTTGAAAATAGCAGATCTACAAGCTCACAACGCGTCGCAGTGTGTTAAGACATCAGTTTGTTTAAACAATTATGCCCTTTTAAAATATTGTTACAGTAGGCCTATACACCATTGCTAACTAAATATGAGAGATCCCTGGTGTAGTTAGTTTAGGCTACTGTACATCCTAAAGTCTTCAATGTTTAAGACACTTTACAGCAGTGGTTCTCAAAATTAGGTCCAGGGACCCCCAGGGGTCCTTGAGGCGGTTCCAGGAGGTCTCCTTCTAATGATTCACAGTTAATCTTCATCATCATTATTTAATGAATTAATTTAAAAAAAATCTAAAATACAATCAGAGAATGCATAACAATGGCTATTATTTTTATCAGAGTTTCACTGTTATAGGCAGCAAAGGAATTCTAGACTGAATGACCAAAAAGATAAGTGGAGATTAAAAAATATTTTCAAATAGTTACTGTTTCTTTGCAGATATAAATTACTTTAAAAAAACATACATTAACCACTTTAGCCCTATTTTACACGTAGGCTATTTGAAAATAGCAGATCTACAAGCTCACAACGCGTCGCAGTGTGTTAAGACATCAGTTTGTTTAAACAATTATGCCCTTTTAAAATATTGTTACAGTAGGCCTATACACCATTGCTAACTAAATATGAGAGATCCCTGGTGTAGTTAGTTTAGGCTACTGTACATCCTAAAGTCTTCAATGTTTAAGACACTTTACAGCAGTGGTTCTCAAAATTAGGTCCAGGGACCCCCAGGGGTCCTTGAGGCGGTTCCAGGAGGTCTCCTTCTAATGATTCACAGTTAATCTTCATCATCATTATTTAATTAAAAAAAATCTAAAATACATTCAGAGAATGCATAACAATGGCTATTATTTTTATCAGAGTTTCACTGTTATAGACAGCAAAGGAATTCTAGACTGAATGACCAAAAAGATAAGTGGAGATTAAAAAATATTTTCAAATAGGAGTCTGGGGCCTATATTCATGTCAAACGGGGTTCCTTGAATATAGAAGGGTTAAGAATCATTGCTCGATCTTACTCTCAGCTCTCACAATCACTCTGCGATTTACCTTTGTGTAAAACACACACACACACACACACACACACACACACACACACACACACACACACACACACACACACACACACACACACACACACACACACACACACACACACACACACACACACACACACACACTATCTCTCACATCTCAAGGACCCCCCAAATTAATATGTATTTGGCTGTGGACCCCCATCTGAAAATAGTTTGTACCAGGGGCCTGCAAGATGCATGTTGTTTTAAAAAAAAAAAAATTAAAGAGATTTTTTCTTAAACAGCAGATCTAGCTCATGACGTGTCGCATTGTGACGTGTTGTGAGCTTGTAGATCTGCAAAGACCTTGTAGAGCTTGTAGACCTGCTTTTAGATATTTTCAAACAGCCAATATACTGTATATAGGGTTGAACTGGTGACTTTGATGCTTTATTAGCTCATTTCGCTGGAGACTCCCTGGAACCCCCTCAAGGACCCCTGGAGGTAACCCGGGCCCCACTTTGAGAACCACTGCAGCAGTGTTCATTTTGTCGACTAAAACTATGACGATTTTTTGGGGTGGTCTACCTTTTTTCACCAACAAAAACTAAATAAAAACTAAGCTATGATGACTGAAACTAAGACTAAATATACTTTGTCAACAAATAAAAACTAGACTAAAATGTTAGGGAGGGACTAGTGGAGAAGAGATCCAGTAGAACTACGTAAGACAAGTCATTTATGCTTGGTTGTGTGCTGGCGTCACTCTCCGAAAATAGGCGATCTCAACGTACATCACAGCCGGCCAAAATACATTTTAATCGACTAAATCAACTGTAGATTAAGTCAACTAAAATCTTATGGTATTTAGTCAACTAAAACTAGACTAAAACATTTCAGACGACTAAAATATGACTAAAGCTAAATGGAATTCTATTCAAAAGATTACAACTACATAAAGATTTGCTGTCAAAATCAACACTTCACTGCAGTACAGTAACTCCTCCGGTTGTTCAGAGCGCTAAAGCTAAAGGCCATGGAAGGCTTTGTTCCACAGCCCCGCTACTTTTAGTTCACTGTGTCCACACCTCTTTCCTTCCTTCCTGATGGCTCCTGCTCCCTCGCTTTATACTCTCTCTTTCTGTCCCCCTCCCTCACGCTAGTCTCTGGTATGCGTAGTAATAGATAATGTGTGTGTGTGTGTGTGTGTGTGTGTAAATAATGAATCTCAGTTCAGATTCATACACAATGGTTACGCAATGACAGTCGTTTCAAAGAGAATTCAGAGGAAGGACGTGCACAACTTCTTCAGCACGAAATCACCCATGGTCTGACAGTCCATTACATCAGTGGTTCTCAAAAGGGCAGTCCCTCCCGGGCCGCGTCCCCAGCAAAATGAGAGGCAGTTTAAAAGCTTAAGACCATTTCATTCGTTTCATTTATATTTTTCAGCTATTAAAAAATAGCCGATCGATCAACAACAGAGCTTGCAGATCGGCTATTTTTGTTCTGTATCGATTTGGGGGTCCTAGACATGAAAATGTTTGAGAACATCAAACATATACTGTAACTGAGATCCATCATGTCGACCCAACTATCAGTGACTCAGACAAATAGTCAGACATGCTTTCAGTCAGGCAGTCCGATATAGCTGGTCAGTCAGTAAACCAGATAGTCAAGCCAGACAAATAATCAGACTGCAGACTTTGGATGAGTCAGTCAGTCAGTCATCCAGACAAGGTTTACTGAAATATGTTAAACAATAAAGAAAATGATCTCACATAGCATAAAACACAGTTCCGCTGTTATTACACATCTTTATGTACAGATTATGAGTGACAATATATAGATATAATAGATCAGTAGGTTACAGCACTACTTAGTGGTTATTATGCTGGACAGTTGACTTGTATCACAACATTCAAGTTGATTAGTTATACAAAGAGAAAACAACATACCGTACTGTATACTAATTATTCAGTCATTATTACTCTGGCTGAGTTAGCTGTAATGCCCACACAGTGGATAGTTTAATGGGACACATTGACATTTTTAGTCTGTTATTGTTCTTTACAACCACGTATAGGGTAAAAACATTAGAGCTATGCTTCAGCAACTAATAAACAGTATCTTAATTAGCAAACTTGTGGTTTTGAACAAAGTGGAAAAGTGCAGTAAAAAGTGTATTAATTTTTTTATTGTATTTAATTTTTTTAATTTTCAAAAAAATATATTCAAAATAAATGAAAAAAGTAATCGAAAAAACACGGCCCCCTCACGTATTAGGAGGGCAGGGTGAGTCACCAGAACCAAGGAGGTGTTTTTGATGAATCTAACATGTTAAAAATTGAGTTTTAAGTTATAATGGGTTTGTATAGGAAGGGGGCGTGTCTGATAAAATGAATATCAAATATCTAAATAATGAATCAAGCAACTTAAAAACGGTCTGGAGGGCTCACAAAAGCATGAGTAGACGATAAAATGACCCAAGGTTTTTTTTAAAGTGAAATATCCCTTTAATGTGTTTAATGCCAAAGGGCATGCTTTGGGGTATTTTGATTGTGAGCTAAATCTGAATTGATAGTGAATTGAGCCCAGACCCCGGCAGGCATTTTATACATGGAGACAAAAAGACAGACCCAGAATCTCATTGTGTGTATGTATCATAAGAACAATATTGGGGGTTAGTAAAAATAAAAAAGAACACAAATATACATTTTTGGTACATACAAAAACAAGTGTCTTTAAATTCTCACTTGTCCGATGACAGTCTAATTTCTCTCTCATTGTGTCAGTTTTAGCAGCAAGGTATTTGGTCCATGGATACTATCCACCATCAGGTTTAATAGCACTTTCACGTGTGCACAGAGACCAAAGATTATACAGCTTTATATTTTAGTTATACATTTTGGGGAGGAACAAAGTAAATAGCAACACGTAGTTAATCAATTTGTATTGCTTTCAGTTCATGATTTAACCCAGTCTGTTAAACCATGGACAGTAGTTACCATTTACCTCCATGTGACTCGGGACCCCCACCAACTTTAATATTATTATCATCATTTTAAATATTTCTATATTGTGATTTTCTATCTTTTTGTGGAGTTTGTGTTGCACTGTTTTGTCCAGATGCTTGAGGGTTGAATGTTTAATAGACCACAATGGAAACAAGCCTTTGGCTTTTTATGTCATCCATTTGGCATGTTCTTGACCCGTTGTACTGCCTATACTTGTCAATAAGTATTCAATCAATCAATCAATCAATCAATCAATTCAATCAGGCTAAGTGTTCTGCAGGAATATCAGCACCATGGGAGTTGAGGGGGAGATGCAATTGTGGCATCAATGTAATTTCAAATTTGACAATGCTTATTTTTTCATCATGAGAGACAATGTAAGTCCAATATATTTAAACAACAAATTCTAATTCTAAATAAAAAGTTGAATATTCAGATATGAACTTTTAAATATGCTGTAGAAATTCATTCTACTATATGTAATGCTTAATGTTTGGGCTCTTGGTTGTCTCTTGAGCGCAGGTCAAAATGTAGACAGAAATAAATACAATATTAGGAGCAGGATTGTACATTAAGAAGACATCTACAAACATTTTAAATCTCTAGTGATGATAATTTCTGGACATTTCAAACAGGTCTAGCCAAAACTCACTGAATTGAATTTTGCGTTATTATGAACTTGATGATGATCTTATTGCGATCAGATAAGCCTTTGGAACGATTTGGGGCTTGTTGACTTCAGAGACAGAACTTGGTAGCTATCTGGTACCCTGTTAGAAGATAACCCTGTATGATTACATCCATAGTTATATCATGCAAAGCACCTTTGTGATGGCAAGTGGCTGTATATTTGTGTTGGGTGAGTGTTTTTTCTCTGCACGCATCGCATCTATAGAACCACCTACTGTACTGTATGTATGACATACAGCAGGTGTATGCCACCAGCAGGATAGCAGGGCTAACATGGATACCAGACTCTGTCTCTGGGTGTGCAACAGGAATCATTGAAATTAACTTTTCATCAAACAATGTCTGACAGTTACTGAACACTTCAAAACATGTTAAAAAAGTATGAAAAAATCAAGTAATTATTACTCAGATTTGATCTAGATTACTTGTATAAACAACATTTAAACAAAATGTACTGTCTGCAAGTTGTTAAGACATCTGCATTTTTATCATCTCAACTCATTTCACATTTCTTTTGGTAAAAAGCAGAGCTACCCTGGCTTTGTCGATGCAAGAAGACAAAATGTTAACTATGATGTAGTGTAAACTCTGAAACCAATCAGCACAACACCTCTTGAACGATCATGGCAGATATATTCTCTTTTGGTATCTTAAGTCGCTGTTGTGTGTGGTAGTCATTACATTACAAGATCTATGATTATTTTAAAGAGTCTTGGAATGTGGGAATGAACAATTAAGAATTTAAGTGGTTGTCACAAAAAGTTGATTAAATATCCCAGTGATATTGCTGCATAAAACACTATGTATAAAAAAAGCAATTCATTAATCATGAAAAATAATCAAATTGTTTGTGTTAATTGGTGACCTCATATTGATAAAATGTGACACAAAATACTCCTGAATTAAAAACAACAATTAAAAACAACATTACAATGTTATCTTATTTACTGTTAGTTACTGTCTAAAGTCCCCAGGTAGCTAGTCGCTGACTTCTCTACCTGATGTGCGTCTCATCTTACAGGATTGGCTGGTCAAGCCAAACGGTGCATTGTTCTTTTGCCTTCACGGTTCACGGCAGTTTACTTCGGCAAAGAATGGGCTAGCACTGAATAAGCATTTACTACAGTTACCAGCATGGGTCAGCACCAGAACACTAGATATAGCATCAGTTTACAGTAGTTAGCATGGTTTAGCACTGAAATACAAGCATTATACAAGATAATTAATTGCTTAAAGCTAGCATGTGACTTAGCCTACTGTTAACATTGAAAAATGACAACTATGTAGTATAGGCGTCTAATTGGTTAGCATTAATTCATCTACTGTAACTAGCTTATGGCAATACTAGTGTTGGCATGAGTATGTATAGAGTAACATTGGTCTATTTGCTTTTCTACTGACATTCTCCATAGTATGTGCTATGTTGTTTGTTGTTTTTATTTGAGTGGTTGTATAGTAGCCTAACGCTTAACCAAAGGTGCATTCAACTAACAGTCATTCCCCAGTAGGCCCTATTGTACCTAACTTTTCTTCTCATAAGAACAACATCGTGTTAAACAAGAAGCCCCAACATACTGTAAATAACCCCTAAAATCCACAATCCACAATAGTGCTGTTCAACAATTCAGTGTATCTTCATTTTACGTTTTCAGGTCCATCAGTCCAAACGATTATATAGCATCCATGACATAAGAGAGAAGAGGTAAGAGTGCAAGAATAGTACTGTTTGATTGGTTGAAAATAAATCAATCAAACAGTCAATTAATTGGCTGAGAGAATTCAAGTGGACAGGTCCCGTTAGAAGTCCTCCAAGAACCACTCAATATTGACAGGAAGTAACAGAAGAAGAAAACTTAGAGGAAGATGAGAAGTGTGAAGGATTACATTCCGCTCTCAAACCTTACAATGCAATCTCCCCCGCTCCTCTTCACATCCTCTGCCATTCAACGACAGTTTTCATTGGTCCCTGCGTTGTCGATCAAATCCAAGGTCCACCTCCTCAGGAAACTCAAGTCTCCTCTCCAGTTAGCTAGTTGCTAAACTCAAAAGGACGTGCTGCCACCTTTCTGGTTAAAAAACCATGCTTCCTGTGACTTCCTGCGGCAGTCGGATGCTCATTGGCCAGTTTCCGCAGATAGGCGGGCTTCGTAGAGACTCATGGCGTGATGTACAAACGCATACTGCTCTCCTGTCTGGATCATACCTCCTCTGTGGATATAACAAACGTGCACGCACATACACACACGCACACACACACACACACACACACACACACACACACACACACACACACACACACACACACACACACACACACAGTATATAAACACACAAATTCTGTTATAGCACTGTACTTGCAATTGGTATATGGGAGTGTGTGTGTGTGTGTGTGTGTGTGTGTGTGTGTGTGTGTGTGTGTGTGTGTGTGTGTGTGTGTGTGTGTGTGTGTGTGTGTGTGTGTGTGTGTGTGTGTGTGTGTGTGTGTGTGCGTGCGTGCGTGCGTGCGTGCGTGCGTGCGTGCGTGCGTGCGTGCGTGCGTGCGTGCGTGCGTGCGTGCGTGCGTGCGTGCGTGCGTGCGTGCGTGCGTGCGATTCTCCACCTGTCTGCTCGTAGCTGACAGACGATGCCCAGTACATCCACCACTCCCTCCAGTTGGAGCTGACGGCAGCCAATCGTCGTGGCGATGAAGCAGCCCGTCCGGCCAATCCCAGCACTGCAAACCACAGGAGAGGTTCCATGATGTCAGCAGTGTTATTACCAGCTTGTACTGTACTGTATATCGGCTATTTTCAACGACGGTATTTATAGGGTAGAGAGGAAACAAAGGGTCCCTAGAGCCTTGGAGGACTAAGTATATAGGGTTTAACCCATTAAGACCTGAGACCGATTCTACAAATGCCTTCTAAATCAGTAGTTCTCAAACCCTTTTCGTAATTCCAAACACTTTCTTTATTTTTCAAAAATGTTCAAAAATAGCAGATGTGCAAGCTTGTACATCTGCTATTTTTGAATAGCCAACGCAAAAAAATCTGAAATGATGCTTTCCCGGTTTTAATGGGTGAACTGGTTGGTTTGTGGGACAGAGAGGGACAAAGAATGAGATTTGGAAAATGAAAATGGAGACAGATAGACAGACAGACAGGCAGGCAGACAGACAGACAGACAGACAGACAGACAGACAGACAGTGTACCTGCAGTGAACTATAACCGGTCCCATGGCTGCTGCCGCCCGCCTGCTAGCCTCCACGTCTGTCATCAGCTGCAGTAACGGCTGGGCCGAGTCCGGGGTCTTATGGTCTGGCCAGGAAGTGTACCAGTAATGCTGTAGCGCACAGGTCTGATTCCCACACTGCGGGCAGAGATACAGTATATACATAAAGTACAGTACACACACACATAGACACCCACCCAAGCATGTTCACTCCCAGTTTCCTACACAGAGCTAACTGCTCTAAACTGCATTGCGGTTTCATTTCATCGGGTTTACCTTGAGAGTGAGGCTGCGTGTGGTGTAATGCTCACACTCTCTGACACTGTTCACCAGCACCTCCACCTTCCCATAGATGCCTCTTCTTTCTGGCCAGTACAGAACACACTTCTACAGAGAGACAGAGAGAGAGAGAGAGAGAGAGAGAGAGAGAGAGAGAGAGAGAGAGAGAGAGAGAGAGGAACAGAAAGAGAGAGGAAGATGAGATAGTAGAAGTGAGAGAGCGTTTGCAATTTAACAATATCTGTCATTGTCTCTTTTACACCATTTTGAATGTTTGTATGTATGACCGAACACAATGTCTTTTGTTCAATTGAATTGAATTAAAATAGGCCATGGCAGCCTTCGCTATACCTCGTTCTTCTCCTTGAGTTTGGTGATCATGACGATGACAGGTGACTCCTCCTGGCAGGCCATGTGCCACAAGTCATTCACCGTGTTCACCATGGGACCCTGGGTGGCGATGTACGCTCTCTCCTCACCAAGGTAACCCTGGAAAAGGAACCAATCGTCACATCAACAGCAATATAGAAGGCACTATCTTGTGCGCCGCCTTAACCCTGCCTAAACTTTTTTGATTTTTTATGATGCCAAACTGGGAAATACATATATATTTTAAAAAATGGTAGAGGAGGCCTCTCCAACTCTGGAGTCTGTCTCCAACTCTTTGATAAACAAAACAAAAAATTCAGGTAAGTGACAAAACCTAGCTGACAGACGATGTGAGTACCCATTTATCATCTTTATTTTTTATAGTGTTCCAGTTCTAATTTTGTCTACTCATTTCTTTATGTCATCACTTCCAATTCCACTTGTTTAATCTGTATCATGACTGAGTTCTCTATCCTGATTGGATAAAATTGGTATTCCGACCTGAAAATGCATTTTCTGGTTAATAAAGAGCTGGAGAGACATGGAGACTGAATAAAAACTCTGTAGCAATGAGTACTATGAGTAGAAAATCACTTGGTGTTGCACCCCTAATGTCGACCGCAAGGGATGTCAAACGAGCCACTATGACATGGTGACAGAGGGGAACGGACGGGCCACTATGACATGGTGACAGAGGGGAACTGACGGGCCACTATGACATGGTGACAGAGGGGAACGGACGGGCCACTATGACATGGTGACAGAGGGGAACGGGCGGGCGACTATGACATGGTGACAAAGGGGAACGGGCGGGCCACTATGACATGGTGACAGAGGGGAACTGACGGGCCACTATGACATGGTGACAGAGGGTAACTGACGGGCCACTATGACATGGTGACAGAGGGGAACGGACGGGCCACTATGACATGGTGACAGAGGGGAACTGACGGGCCACTATGACATGGTGACAGAGGGGAACGGACGGGCCACTATGACATGGTGACAGAGGGGAACGGACGGGCCACTATGACATGGTGACAGAGGGGAACGGGCGGGCCACTATGACATGGTGACAGAGGGGAACGGACGGGCCACTATGATATGGTGACAGAGGGGAACGGACGGGCCACTATGACATGGTGACAGAGGGGAACGGGCGGGCCACTATGACATGGTGACAGAGGGGAACGGGCGGGCCACTATGACATGGTGACAGAGGGGAACGGGCGGGCCACTATGACATGGTGACAGAGGGGAACGGGCGGGCCACTATGACATGGTGACAGAGGGGAACGGACGGGCCACTATGACATGGTGACAGAGGGGAACGGACGGGCCACTATGACATGGTGACAGAGGGGAACTGACGGGCCACTATGACATGGTGACAGAGGGGAACTGACGGGCCACTATGACATGGTGACAGAGGGGAACGGGCGGGCCACTATGACATGGTGACAGAGGGGAACGGACGGGCCACTATGACATGGTGACAGAGGGGAACGGACGGGCCACTATGACATGGTGACAGAGGGGAGCGGTGACATCTGACCTATACAAACAGGAATGAGGATGACTCCCTAGCCATGGAATGTAATCCCAGTGGTGAAAGCGAATTCCCTCCCATGTTTGGTGCGACGCTCCATTGCTTACCCGGCGACGTGAAAGAGAAAAGTGTCGGTCCCATTTCCTCACAGGAAGATTGTCTATTGTGTTAGCATCCGTTTGGGTCAGTATATAGAGCTGAAGTGGTTAACCGAGTAGTTCTCAAACGTTTTCGTGCCAAGGACCCCCAAATTGATATGTATTTGGCAGCGGACCCCACATCTGGAAAGGTTTTGTGCCAGGGACTTCCAGAAGAGAAGATTTGTGTTAAAATATTTAAAATTATTAATTTTCTATATTTTTTAAATATTAAAAAAAATACGTACAAGCTTGCTTGTAGATCTACTATCTTTTAATAGCCAACATATAAATTGATAAAGTGTTTAAGATGATTGTGATGCAATATTAAATACTTTTCCTGGAACTTTGAACCATGTGATGTTTAAGTGGTGAAGTCATCTGGATGTGTGTGCGTGCGTGTGCGTGTTTTACTCACCCGTATATAGTTAGCATTGATATAAGAGCTGAGAGGGTCATTGGAGTGCTTAGACTTCAGGACCACTCTGGAGTGCGGATCTAGGACAAGGAGAGGAGACAAGGCGGTAAGGAAAACAAGAGGAAGGGAAATGGATAAAGAGGTCCAGCAAGGGGTCGGTCAAGGAGGCACGAGGGGAACAATGTGAGGAGACACGGGACATAAGGGAAGAGGTGACAAAGAAGGTGTCTTTATCAATCAAACCAATAATTCTACACGGATATCCTTATTTATTCTCATGGAATTCCTCACAAGAAACAGGATTTCCATAAAAGACCAATAAATGCCTTCTATTATGAATAATTTTCCACAATCTCAATTAGATTGTTTGCTGTTTATGGGGGCAAACAAGTGTATGTCTGTAGGTGTGCCATTGAAAGGAAGACTCTGGAGACTGTATACTGGATTCCTTTCAGGTTAAAATAGTATTTTATTTAGACGTTGAAGGAACAATAGGCAGCACTCCCTAAACATCTTCTGAAGCTCAAAACCTTTTGTTTAGTTAGTACAGTAGTTCCCAACCTTTTTCCCCTTGGAGCCCTCCTTCTTACATCTGACAAGGCTGATACCACCCACCTGTGTGTGTGTGTGTGTGTGTGTGTGTGTGTGTGTGTGTGTGTGTGTGTGTGTGTGTGTGTGTGTGCGCGCACACACACGCGCACTCACACACACACACACACACACACGCACGCACACGCACACACACACACCTTTTCAGACTAGGGATTTTGATGGGGTAATTATGGTGAGAGAAATAAAAGTAGTTCACAATTATCATTATGCGTACATTTCTTCCACAACACTATGGATGTTTAAAATCACATGAGCACTTGTAGTTTAGAGGTTTTATAAAATGGATTAACAATATTAATCCATTGCGCAGGAAATAAAGAAGGGATTACAATAATATAACATTCTCTATAATAAGAAACATGTAGGTGATACTTATGTCTATCAAATATGGTTTTATTGAAAAGCAATCAAAGGCTAGAGCGTATGAATCTCCTTGCTAAAAACCTCTGTATCTCCTTAACTTTTTACAGTGGGCAAAACACTTCTCGATGCGCGATCGCTCTGCAATGGTGACTCGCGTGAGACATGTTGTTGTTTCAGGCTTTAGCCAGGAGCATCACGCAACCTACACGCATGCATTTTTTTTCATGGATCACTCGTCGTGGAGTCTACAGATTTAAACAGCACAACGCAAGGCATCTGGCACGGTGATTGGTTTTAATATTGTAACGCCCCAACCACACCTATGCATAATGTAACGGGTAGCGCAGGTGTTTTAGGGATAAGGCTGGCGTCGGAAGATAGCAACTTTTGCACTGGAACACCCCTTGCGCAATGATAAATCCCCAAATAGTGGGTTTAGCGACTTCAGGCCAAGATAAAGCCCTATATTTCCACCCCAAAAAATGTCTTTGTTGGCTTTTTTTTTAACAGTTGTTGCCTTTCAAAACTCAAACAATGGAGTAACCAAATAATGCAGAAGCGGAAATTCTTCAAAAAAAAAAATCCCGTTGGAAGTAAATCAAACCCATATCTAAACATCCCTGTAGGCTGCAGGACCTCTGCCTGCAAGGCTCTTCAACTGTATTACAAAATGGTATTTACAGCTTTACATTTCTTTTGGACCTAAGTAGTAATAGCTAGACTTGTAGGATGAATAGTGTAAAAGGAGGGCGTTTATACTTTAAATAAATAAAAAATAAAAAACAGTACAAGTGGAACACAGGATGTCTCTGACGGACAGACACTCTAGGTGAGCGTTCCTGCTTCTTGATTGGCCGGAAGGAAGGAACACCCCAACCCACCCGGACTCCCCAACCCCCCATTCCCACTGTATTGATAGGCCCACCCCCTCTCTATCTGAACCAGGAAGAACATGAGGGCAGAGAACGGAAATTGATAATGACCATGCTCTCTCTCTGTGTGTGTGTGTGTGTGTGTGTGTGTGTGTGTGTGTGTGTGTGTGTGTGTGTGTGTGTGTGTGTGTGTGTGTGTGTGTGTGTGTGTGTGTGTGTGTGTGTGTGTGTGTGTGTGTGTGTGTGTGTTTACGCACGCACGTGTGTGTGTGTATTGCATAACATCTTAATCAGGCCGGGATTTTTCACTCAGAGAGTGAGAACAGGCTGTGCTCTGATGGACATTCATTGTTTGAAGTGTGTGTGTGTGTGTGTGTGTGTGTGTGTGTGTGTGTGTGTGTGTGTGTGTGTGTGTGTGTGTGTGTGTGTGTGTGTGTGTGTGTGTGTGTAGTGAATAGGTAGGGTAGAATTAACTTGTCTTGTTAATCTTTGACCTTTAACTCCTTCCGCACAACAAACCACTTCCTGCACTTTATAATATCACCTGCTTTTTCATCTTCAAGGTTTTGCATTTTTAATTAGTTTTTTTTAATGTTTTACTGTTTATTACTGTTGTTATAAACATGTGGAACGGGACAGCTGGATTTATGGGGAACGCGCATCAAAGTCCATGAGTACGTGTATGCGGACATTGAAATTGGGTCGATGTCCACACTCACCGAACATGATGCACATTTCCGATAAGTTTGCAAGGGCTCAAGGCTGTCCCATTATAAAACTGTCAAGTGCATGAGGGCTCTCACACAGTAAAATCCATAGTGTCAACTCTGAGAGAGTACAAATGTAACCGGGTCCATTTGGTTACATTTGTACACTCTACAGTTAAATTGGGTATTTAACTGCACACTTTGCTTGAGGCAATGAAATACAATTCATGGCCTCATGATGAAACAGATCACAACACACACACACACACACACACACACACACACACACACACACACACACACACACACACACACACACACACACACACACACACACACACACACACACACACACACACACACACGCCCTACACACACACACACACACACACGCCCTACTCACTAGGCAGTATGGTCTTGTATCTGTTCTTGGTTCCGTTGCTAGGAATATCCAGCTCCTTTGGATCAACAAAATTCATCGGAATTTCCTGTGATATTTGTGGGAAGTACAAAAAAGGACAGAAAAACAGACGCAACAATCAGTTAAATCATCATCACACAGATGAGCATGCAGGGATTGACAAGAGAAGTACGGACAGAAAGACAAAAGAACAGGCAGGAAGGGTGTGATCAAAATAACAATCTTCTTTTTTTTTTTTTCTGTCCAGCATCTAGTAGCCTATTTGCCGTTTGGATGTGAGCTATTACACAATTTTAAAATCACCATTACCCAGTCCAGTAAAAAACATCATCTACAGCAGGGGTCTTCAACGTTTTTCAGGCCAAGGACCCCTAAACTGAGACAGAGATGAAGCAGGAACTCCCACTGCATAATGTATACAATTGTGTTGCAGATTCAACTTTTTCATAGATTTTATAGATTGGTTGATTGGTTGATTGGTTGATTGGTTGATTGATTGATTGATTGATTGATTGAATACTGTATTAGTCAGACATGTAAACAGTACAGGGTACAGTCAAACATTTAGGCTAAAAGGATAACAGAAAAAAGTCCTGGGGCTTTTTCTATGAAGATTCATAGACTAGTTTGACAGCTTTATCATTAATGTTGTGTCAATTCATGCTTTTTTTTTGTTTGTTTGTTTGTTTACACATTATATTTTCTAATACTTTGGGGATTTATGTTATTTTCAGACATCTAACCACTTAAACCCTCAATACTAAATACATTTGGATTTGTACTTGGCTCACTCTTTTCCAAATCTTTTCGCTGAAAATAGCCGATCTACAAGCTCATCTACCAGTTGTAAGCTTGTAGCTCGGCTAGTTTCAGTATAAATACAATAATATAGAGACGTTTATATCAGTAAATTAGGAAACATAATAAGGAGTAAGGAATTGAAGAAGAGGGGTCTCAGACATAATGTGCCCTCAGCCTCGTTGCTTTAATGACATACACATATTTTGTATCCAGGAAACATTTTATGAGCCCATGTGTTTGTTTGCTGTTGCTGGGAGTGTTGACAATTTTCATTGGCTGGAAAACACCCCATTCGGTCACCACCCTTTGTCATGACCTGACCTGACCACACATGTTAGAAAGAGATGATATTAGACTAAATTAATGATTATTCTTTGATAGGAACTGTATTGTACTGTGAATAAAATTTATAATAAAATTAAACAAAATATCAGTGGTAGAGCGTAACTAAGTATATTTACTCAAGTCAAGTTACATTACCTGAGTATTTCCATTTTTCAATAGCTTATACTTTAGTTCATCACTTTTTTAATCAAAAATCTTTTTCATAATGTTTCTAAAATAGCACATCTACAAGTTGTGAGCTTGTAGATCAGCTATTTCCGAATAGTATAAAATTGAGCTTAAGTGATTAATGATCAATGATTATAGTCCAATAACATTATATAATATATGGTTCTGAAATGTGCATCCTGCATAGTGAATACTTTTACTTTTGCTACTTTAAATATATTTTAATGCTAAAAATACTTTTGTGCTTTGACTTAAGTAAGATTTTAAATAGGGGACATTTACCCGTAACAGAGTACCGTTACACCATGGTATTGTGACTTTTACTTCTTCTTTCACCACTGGGTTATATTTGCTGTTGAATTCTGTTGTCCCATGGATGACTGCACCATGCTGATCTACTGGGTATTCATTTTTATTCATCACTTCAATAGTTACCGACCATTGCACTTTTGCACTCAATTATCTTTGCACTGTTTTGACCCATCCACAACGCTCTTTGAGCTTTTTACTGCACTGTGCCCCCACGCAACATATATTTAGGTACACTTGGGTAGGTGAATGTATAATAAAGAACTGAATTTAAGTGAAATTAATAAGTTCCATCCATAACTATTGTGAATGATGTTTACCAAAGAAAAAGGCCAATATCAAAATCAAAATGTCTGCCGAGAAATACAGTGACATCAATCTAGGTCAACAAATCAACAAGTGTTGTTTTGTACATAAGAAATATGACCAACCGATGAAACATACTAACAAGCACTTACGACTAAATAATAACTACACTGGAGCCATTTGGAACACAGGTTCTTTTTCCATTTCCTGAAAAATAACGATTTTGGACAGGTTGTGACGATTTGTGTTATTATTACAGTGTAAGTGTGTGCGTCCAAGAGAGTGTCCTACTCACTGCAAACTCGGTGTGCAGAGAGTGTGTGTTGTTGGCGACGTCACGGAGCTGCTGTCGCGTCATTGGCCGGCCAGCCGACAGCAGGTACTCTCTGGCCACAGACTCCCTGGGGGTTACCACGGCGACGCTGAGGGGCTCCACGGAGCCCAGGGCAGACATGTCTAACACCAAGGACACGTTGGACCCACGTCTGCAGCAGGACACGGAGGGAGAGAGGGAGATCACTGAGAGTTTAGAAACACTGATTGATTGATTGAGCGATTTGATATGTTATTGTGAGGGGATGCCGTCTTATTATTCACAATAAGAACGGTCACACATATTCTCTTTTCTTTATTTCAGGCAGAAGTGCATTGCATTCAGTGGTTTCTCCTGGTTGTCAGCCATTACCTGCAGAAAGTGTAACGTGCATATCGTTGCCGCCGGGCAGAAACCTTGTATCTCCATATTTCTATAAATATATTTTAATTAATGCCCTACTTTGACATACAAGAGTGTCGCGCTTATTGAAAATAGGCAATCTACAAGCTCACAACGTATTGCATCGCGACATGTTGTGAGCTTGTAGATCTAGCTCTATTTTAGAAACAAATTGAAAGTGTGTCTGTGGGTTTTATAAATATGGAACTAATTAAAGTCAGGGTCCCCACACATTTTTAGCAATGAATTTCCAAAACTTTTCCAGAATATTTAGCCCAATTTCCAGGCCTATATAACAATCATTCGGCGCAATAATGTGTCTCTTACTCCAGTGTAGCAAAAATAAAGTTTGAGACATACATTAGGCTGCCGTCACACAGCCCGTTCGGCGAAAAACTACTTATGTTACATATTTCGTGTAATATTATTCATGAAAATGTTTTGTTTTAACAAAATCAATAGCCAAAAACAATGCATAGCCAAATATTTTTCCAGGACCCTTGATAAATTCCAGGACCTTTGATGATGTTTGATCAATTTCAAACCTTTTCCAGTACTGGATTTTTTTTTTTTTTTTCAAAATATTTCCAGGAATTTCATGACCGTGGGGACCCTGTAAAGTATTAACACAAGCTTGTGACTAAATAATAAGGATTTTTCCCCCCCCGTTTCGGACAGTTTTGGACATACAAGTTTTCCATCTGACATGCGACGATGTTCCCCTTATACAGTCACCTCCGCTGGCCAATCAAATCACTTGACCCAACCAGTCACCTTGTTAATAGCCTTGGTACCCATGCGTTGTTTTGTTTTTTTCCTTATCATTAGCAGAACCAGCCGTATGCTGCACTACATGTACTTTAATACTAAATACACAAGGAAAAGTAATCATGTTGCCCTCTGTGAGAGAGAGAGAGAGAGAGAGAGAGAGAGAGAGAGAGAGAGAGAGGAAAAAAGGGGGAGGGGAAAAAAGGGGGAGGGGGAAATCCTTCGAATTTCCCTCTGGGGGGCACCGTGTAAAGACCGGATGTCGGCCCGTTTACTCTCCTTCAGCTCTCCTCTTCCGGTGGTGCTCCTTTTTTTTCATTCCTAATAACATCAACTCTACACGTTGTAATGGGAGTTGCCGACAGATTCAGCTGCGGAGCTCTGAATCCGTCTTGAGAGATCATCTCCATGTTTATCCTGGCCCAATCACACAGTCTGGAGTCATCATCATCACCATTAAGAAACGGCAACAATAGACAGCACTCTTTCTCACCAGACTTGTGCCAAAACATAATCACAATATGGAAGATAGAGTCATTCCAAGGGTACACCTTCATGCATTGATCCTGGAGTTGTCTGCATGTCTCTTTCAGTCAACTAGTTACCAGACTAGCCCACCATTCATTCTGAACGCCACAGTCTTCTCTCCTCAATCATCATCATCAGGACGCTTGGCTGATTTCACACATAAAAATGTATGTACTTGTCTGTACAAATAGTAGTGCAAGTCTTCTGTGTCTCAATCACAAGCAGTGTAAAGTCTGAGAAAATTACCAGAATGTAAGTCATTTTGGTCATTTGCCTCGCTTATTCTAGAGCAGTGGTAAGCAACAGGCGGCCCGTGGGACAGAACTGGCCCGCCAGCGATATCAGCACCAAATTATTTTAAAAATAATTTACAATATCTGACTCTTCCACTTCCACGTACTTCCTTCCACATGTAGGCAATGACCAAAATAGTGAATCTACCCCCACCTGAAGAATGCTTTTAACCAAGTTGAGTGAATGAAAGGTGTTTCACATGCCTTAAACAATACACCGTTTCTCTCTGTGTCAAAGAAGTGACCTTGGCCTCGTGTTCTATGAAAGAGCTCATTTATCTCTGTTCAAAAAGGAGTATGACTGTCTGTCTCCAGATAAAATGTTATTTTTTTTAAAGTTTTGATTGAATTAAGTCCTCCACGTGCAACATTCAAGGATGTGGTTCCCAAACCTTTGAGCCCCGAGACCCAAAAGAGTAATTTGTGACGTGGGGGTGGAGCTGGATAACCTGACTCAGCCAGATGAGGGCGGTATTGAGTTTAACAATGTGTGTCGCAAGCTTCTTCCATTTGGCGAAGTCAGGTTAGGAGCTGGACTCCCAAACATAAAAAAATACATAATGAATTAATCACTTAAGCTCTATTTAATAGTGAGAATAGCCTTATTTCTAATGAAAATAATGAACAAAAAAGTAGGAAAAGCAACAACAACAAAAAAAGATATTCACTCGCAACCCATGAATATGTGTTGCCGACCCAAAAATGGATTCTGATCCACAATGCTCTATATAACAGATTCTGTTATTACTGTCTAACTAAAACCCCCATGACATCCCCTAGTTATCCACAGACCGCCTCTGAGACACAGGTAGTAAAACTGTGATTTGTTCCTTTAAGGCCCCCTCCAGTATATATATATGTCACAGGGATATTGGCATTCCAGGGAAATTGAAAAAAGAGCGCACGTTTTTAGGCGCGGGGCTTCGGCACGAGGCTGGGTTTTTCTCACGAGGAGGAGGAGGAGGAGGCGGCGCGAGGCGGGGCTTTGATGTGAGGCGAACAAGAATACACCCGGAAATCACCTGATCTAAACAAATTCCAGCCCGTCCAGACTAACGTTATCAGTTAATAATTATAACATCACTATTAATTATAAAAATACATTTGTCTCTGATTTCTTTTCCCAGATTGAGTTTTTGGTGAAAACAAGCTATATTCAACTGCCGATAACTAAAGAACGGAAGATCGCGGTTACAATTTTTGTTTTCCCGGATGATAGAAGAGACCCTCCCCCTCAGACATCTGTTGTTTACATCTTCTTTGAAAAAAAAACATCTGTGGGTCTCGGAAGATTAGTATAAATGCTGGCGGTGGCGGATGAATTCATTAATTAATTCCCGGCAGTCAATGTGTTAAAATATCAGGTAAGATAATAAGTGATAAGCATAAGGTGCAGGAGATGGAAGCCGGGGGAGGGGAGGTCTGCTTGGCCTTGCTACGTGTCAACTTGCTTCCTCCGCAGGATAGCGCTGCATCCTGTCTGTCTGATTGTTGATTGGCTGCCATCCAGGAAGGACAACGCACGCAGACGGTTACATACGAACACACTTTCATACGCATCTACAGACACACGCGCACACAACACACACATACACGCACACAACACGCACACGCACGTTGTGTCGCTGTGCGTGCACACACACATGCACAACACAAAAACACACCAAGAAAAATATCCTGCTCTCACTTCTAGGCGGAACCTACTGTAAATAACACTAGCTCACTATTAAAACATTATGTACTCTCCTCACCTCCAGACAGCCTCAGTTTAACCCATTAAGACCAGGAAAAGCATCTGTCATTTTAGATTTCAACCACTTTAACCATTATTTTATACTTTGGTTATTCAAAAATAGTTCATTCAAATCTACAAGCTCATATCTCAGCACTACGAGCTTGTAGATCTGCTGTTTTTGAAAATTATAGTGCAAATCTTTGAATATATATTTTATAGCAAACATTTTTAACTCAAATCTTTGCTTCAGGGGGTCCCAGGAACTAAATATTTTCAGATGGGGTACGCGGCCAAATACATATCTAAAAATGTTTTCTAAATCCTAACAGTACGTTGCTATAGTGTATCAATGGTGCTCAAACTTTTTCATGTTAAGGACCCCCAAAATGATATGTATTTGGCCGCGAACCCCCATCTCTAGTTCAATGGAGATTTATTAAAAATAGCAGATCCACAAGCTCATAGTGCGGCACAGAGTGTCAACTGCAACTGTCAGTCTGAATCATCCAAAGCCAAGGAGCACAAGTGAGTTTTCAGACGTGATTTAACCCATTCAATCCGGGAACGCATAGCTGTGTCATTTTAGATTTTTATAGCTATAACCATTATTTTAAACTTTGGGCTATTCAAAAATAGCAGATCTACAAGCTCTTTTAGTCAAATCTTTGCTTCTGGGGATTCTACAAATGTCTTCTAAATCTTAACAGTTTTTTTGAAAAAAACTTATGTTGCTATAATATCAGTGGTTCTCAAACTTTTTTCATGTCAAGGACCAGCCAAAATGATATGTATTTGTCCACGGACAGATCTATCCATCGCCATGAAGACATTTCTACCCAGGTGTGAAAAGTTATTTGAAGCAGACGGTGCATTGGATTTGAAACTAGATGCAATGCCATTTGTAAAGTAGCCTACTTTGGACATTGTTGCAATTATCTCCTTCGGGAGAAAGAGACCTAAACTTACAGATTGTAGCTTAAAACCTTCCATGAATTCATATCATTATTGTATACTGCAGTAAATGAATAGTTGTTGCGGGGGGGGTTTGTAACAATTCCTTTCATCATAACTGAGGGTATTAATAATATTAATGCAATACACCCACTAAAACACTGGAGCAAGGCCATTGCAAAATGTGACAATGTTCTTTGTTTCTTTGTTCATTCCGTGCTTAAGCAGACTCAACAACTAAATTATATGTTTTAACTTATGAAGGATAAAGTTTGAACAGCTGGACTTGAACTGACTAGCACCGAGATGTTAATAGCCAGCCAGGAAAAAAATAAAGGAAGAAAAAAAACACGATGTAGTATAGCATGACTTAATCATGTTTTACCATATGGAACTAACGGCAAGTGTAGCTGAATTTTTTCCTTTGTTCAGTGAAACAATTCAATGCCTTCAGTAGCTGACCGGTAGGCACTGACTGATAGAGTTTCCTTAAACAACGGTCCATTAGAGCTGTTGGACAGGCTCCAGTCATTTATAAATGGAAGTATTTTTCCCCCAGTGCTGACTTCCCACAGATAGGTGGAAACGTGTGATATATGCACTGTTCTCTCCATGTGACAACTAAGTGAATGCTTGAGTGCTCTTGAGATGTTACCTCTGGCATCAACGTACAGAGGAAACAAGTGGAAGTGGGCTACTCCCCTCACATAAACATCAGTGTGAAGTCTGAGCTCTGAGACCTTAGACTAAGGGCTACTACACACTGCAAGATATTGGGTCCGATTATGCTGTCGGGGATGCTTTCCCGAGCGTTTCTAGATATCTAGCATGTTTGATATTTGGCTCTGTCGCCGACTGGACATCATACAGAATAAATGGGGTTGCGATCCCTCTGTGAGCAGATCCGCGCTACAACCAATGAGAGCACAATACTTTTTTGTATCACCGTGGCGTGAATGACCGAGGAAATGCTTCTGAACAGTGTTGTCAGATTTAGCGAAAAAAATAAGCAACCTATGAAAACAGAGAAGAAGAAGCGACTAGGCCACACAAGCACTTTAAAACTATATACAAATACATTGGATATAGCGTCGCATCGTTGTGAGCTTGTAGATCGGCTATTTTCAAAGAGAAATCTTGGGGAAAAATGTAATTGTGGAATATTTTCCAAATCCACACAAATCTTGTATGAGGGTCTATGGCACAACATATTTTCTGAAGGGGGGGGGGGGGGGGGGTGGACAAATACATATTCATTTGGGTATCCTTGCCATGAAAATGTTTGAGAACCACTGGTTTGAACAACATTTAGAAACAAGCCCAAATAAGCAACTACACTTTAGAAACAAGCCCAAAAAAACGTAACCCACAACTACCAATATTTACAAGCAACTTTACAGAAACAAGCCTAAAGTCGCTTATAATAAGCGGACATGGCAACACTGCTTCTGAATTGCATTGCGCACTTAAGCTGCTTGACTTATTGGTTTCATTGAGAGAGAGAGAGAGAGAGCGAGAGATACATACAGAGAAATAGCGAATTATTTAAAGACAATTAATAGCGTCCTGTGTCGATCTTGCGCATATTTCACGGGAGCCTTGCACGTTTTCGTCAGATGTCGGTTAAAATGAATTGTTATAAAAACAAATGTATGTATCGGGTCTGGATCACATCCTTGAAATATCTTGCAGTGTGTGATCCCTTGTCAGCGATCAATCGTATGGTGTGAAAACCACAACGATATATGACAGCCGATTTCAAGAAAGAGACTTGTGTAGTGTGAAATGCTTAACAATCTGATGACTCCCCGACTACTTTAAAAGTTGTACAGTGTGTTGCAGTTTTAAAGGGTTAAGATTTTTTATTATCTCTGAGGCCCCAATCTACACCGTAAAATCCTCATTGTTAATTTAACTCTGAGAGTGAACAAACGGAACCAAATGGACCCTGAAAATAGCAGATCTACAAGTGCAACGTGTCACTGCTGTTGCGCATGTAGATCTGCTATTTTATACAGATCTGCTATTTTCTACAAGCAGTGCGTGACCCGACCAAGTACAAATCAGGCATCCGGACAAACACTGTACACAGTATACTGCATGGCATATATAGAATGTATGCGCGGCGCGCACACCCAGCCGGATAAGACATGGAAACAGAAATGTAAACAGAAATGACAAGTATGTGAACACGTATGCACACAAAACACACACGTTGTACGTCTTCAGAAGATATCAAACAATTGTATTCAGGTAAACATTGACCTGAAACCTGGAAGCTCTTCCTTGTTGGCTGAGGACAAACAGAAATTGCACACACTCTCTCTCTCTCTCTCTCACTCGCTTTCTCTCTCTCTCTCTCTCTCTCTCTCTCTCTCTTTCACACACACGCACGCCAAATTACTCCTCAGTCTCCACGTAGGCAGTACACCTGCTAAATAGAACAATAAAAGTTTAGAGGTTAAAGTACAGTAATTCACACACATGAAAACACTCACGCAGACATACTCGCGCACACTCTCACTCTCGCTCTCTCTCTCTCTCTCTCTCCCTCGTTTGTAAAATAATGAGACACAATCTTAGAAATCTCACAACAACAACATGGTGTGAAACCCTCTGCCAGGTGTAAGCAGGATGCTGCTGGTCTGGTTAGAGACAGTGTTGATGCAGTGAGAACTGGACTGTGAGCGCAGAGGGGGGTTGTGTAACCCACCCAGAAGGGGAACCGTGTCCCCCGCTCACTTCACCTCAAAACAATGTCCATGGTGTTTTTGTTCTTTTTTTGCTTTCTTGAGCGCGTGTGTGTGCGTGTGTGTGTGTGTGTGTGCGTGTGCGTGTCCCTTTAACAGCCAGTAAAAGTTTCCTACTTTTCGTTTGTGTCTGGGAGGCTAAGTCAGCTCACGTTTAGATGAAAAGGTTCTGGGTTTGATAGTGGGCACCGCAAACTCAGCGTATGAGTAGCATGGCTACTAAAGACGTGAGGTAAGTACTGGGAGCTGATGGTAGGTGTTGCGCTCCACCTCAGCTATCTTTCTCCCAGGGGTCTAGCGCATTGTAAAGAGGCTATAGACGCCCTCGTTGCTCGACTGATACCGACAATAAGCCTCTTCGACCTTACTTGTTTTGTCCCCGCTTCCAAATCAATCTCTCTCTCTCTCTCTCTCTCACCTCTCTTGTAGTCCTGCAGCAGGTTTCATCCTGAAAGGGGAGGGGCAGGGCTTCAGCTCGTGATGTGAGGTTGCCGGGGCAGCGGTGTTCTGGGGTGCGGGGTCACAGTCTTTGGGGACAGGGGCGGGCACAGGGCTGGAAACGCACAATACATGAAACTTTAGCTTCATCAGTATGAGAATACTGGCCTTTTTAATCAATAAAAGTGTTGATATATATATATATATATATATCAGTGGTTCCCAAACGTGTTTTCTTTGGATTCCCCGCTTCTTACATGTTAAACACTTCAGACGCGTCAGACATGTCAAACACTTAAATCCCAATATACTTCTCGTACGAAGACAAGCTGAAATAGCCGATCTACAAACTCACAAACACGTTGTGAGCTTGTAGATTTGCTATTTTAGAAATGTTGATAAATGTTGAAAACAATTTGACAAGTTGGACTGATATCACATTTAGCGGATGTTGACCAGTTTGTCATGGAGAGGGTGGGGGACATTGTCCATGACGGCATGGTGCTTGGACAGCCTCCTCCTATCAGACACGACGGCCAGGGAGTCCAGCTCCACCCCTACGCCCACTGGCCTTCTGAATCAGTTTATTGTTTTTAGTTAACGGCTTGATCCTTCAATTAGTATTCCTTCCTTTAATTCAAATACCTTGGTGAGGGAACAAAGGGCGGAGCCAGGCGGCGGCAGGCTATGATTCGCGTCTGCTGGGGAATGGGCGTGGCTGTGGCTGGAGGGAGCTCGGCCTGGACCATGCTTCCAGAGGTCGTGACCTGAACAAGACAGAGGAATAGTGACATGAGGCTGAACTGAAAGCTGATGTTCTTCGCTCAATATTTCAAAAAAATATAACCCGTCTTTGTATTTAACAATGCATTAAAGTTAGTGTAGGTGATATTTTTTGAGTGAAAACAATTATTTTGTAAAACCTCCATGTTCTGATAGTATTTGTTGCTATAGAGTGCTTGTTCTGTAACGAGGGTCTCCCCGGTTTCCCCAGCTCTTCAATAAAGAGAAAATACATTTCCAGGTGGTTTGCCACCTCCTACTGTGCATTACTTTGTAAGTGTGAAGAAAAAGGGAAAGAAATACATTTTAACTTTTGTAACATTGAAACGTTTTTCACACTTTACACTTACACACCATTTTTACAATAACTGACATGTTATATATGCAAATCATAATAATAATTATTAATATCTCCTTAATTATTCTCTGATGAGTTACAGATCCACAATGAACAGATCCACACTTGCTCCAAAGGTTCATAGCTTCAGTCAACTTAATTTCTTGTACGTACCTTAATGCCCTTTGACCTTTGGGCGTGGTCAGGGGAGATAGCAGAGGTCAGGTGGAGGTCAAGGGGCAGAGCTTTCACCTGTCTGTCCGAATGATTTACTTTTTCCTTCAGGCGGTACAAAACCTGGAGAAGAGAAGAGAGGGCATTGAAACATTTGATGAGAATGCTTCATTTATACTGTGTTGCAAGCCGGTGTCATTTGCCAAAAATGTATATACAAGCTCACAATCAGTGGTGGAAAAAGTACTCAAATTCTTTACTTAAGTAAAAGTACCAATACTGCAATATAGAAATACTTTTATACAAGTAAAAGTCCAGCATTCAAAATTTACTTGAGTAAAAGTACAAAAGTATTGGCATCAAAATGTACTTAAAGTACCAATAGTAAAAGTACTAAAATGTTTGAAAATAGCAGATCTACAAGCTCACTGCTATTTTCAAATTGCCTATGTATAAAATAGGGCGAAAGTGGTTAATGTGTGTTTCATGATATCATAATTTATATCTGAAAAGTAACTAGTAACTAAAGTTTTCAAATAATTGTAGTGGAGTAAAAGTATAATATTTGCCTCTGAGATGTAGTGGAGTAGAAGTAAAAGTATTGGAAATTGGAAATACTCAAGTATTTCCAATTTCCAACAAATACCAAAAGTACAGTACGTAAGTAAATGTACTTAGTTACTTTACACCACTGCTCACAATACACTGCAACATGTATGAATCAAGCTTTAAGCATAACATAATGACAGTAAAGGACGACAACTAGGACCCTCTCATTGAACCCTGTGGGTTCTGACATTAGAAAAGCCCTGCTCAGGCAAAAGAAAATGCTTTTGTGGAGTGGTTCTCCCCCAAGTGGAATAAATCAGCATTGCAGCTCCAGAGAAAAGTAGAAAAAGATTAAATGACCTCTAATGGCATAAAGCAGTGGTCGGGCAAGTAAGTTTGGCCTCGGGCCAAACTTTTTCAAAGACATTAGATGGTGGGCCAGAACACAATCAATGGCTGATTTAGGACATGGAACTTGCAACAAACAAACATATACAATAATAATAACTGTATTGTTATAAAAGTTACTACATAAAGATGTGGTATAACAGAAAAAGCATGTGGAATCAAATGTTACTAATCCTTTTTGTGCAGGTGTCATCCTTGAATGTTTCACAGGATATTTAGTGAACATTTTATCTGGAGACAGAGAGTACTCCTTTTCGAACAAGAGCTCTTTCATGGTTCAAGGTCTCTTAGAATGGAGAGAAACAATATATAATTTGAGGCATGTGAAGCTTTGGTGTGTTTTTTAAACGTGAGAGGAGATTTTCATCCAAAAGTCTCAAGAGGAAAGTTGACAGTGAAAACATAACATTCAAAGAATGGAAATAGAACTATTTGTTTATCATACCTGATTTCATCAATTCAAAGCTATTGCTGTCCATATCCTACCTGGACTGTCAGTCAGCTATTGTAAATTATTTACAAAATTACTTGTCGGGGTCAGATATTAACGCTGGTGGGCCAGTTCTGGCCCACGGGCTGCCTGTTGCCTACCACTGGCATAAAGTTTAGGATATGGGTTTTTGCATTTAAATCCATTTCCGGGATTGTACAAACAAACACACAGCTATTTGGTTTCATAACAAACTATAGTTTTTAAGTACTGTTTTGTACATATTGATTGCAAAATTGCAATGTAACACAGCTATGTTTACATGCTTTATTTTGCACTTGCTTTGGGATGCGTGCGTGCGTGCGTGCGTGCGTGCGTGCGTGCGTGCGTGCGTGCGTGCGTGCGTGCGTCCAGCATACCATCAAGCAGGTAATGATGATGATGAAGATGGTGAAGAAGAGGACAATGGCATAGAATCCCTCTTGATTCCACACATGGTCCCTCTGCTGTCCCTGGAGTACATTCTCCTGGGGGGGGGACAAGGGAGATGGAAAGAGGGTTAAATTAACAATGTATTGACGAGTGCTCATCACACACACACACGCACGCACACCTCAAGTGTTGTTCTGTTAAACTACGAGTCTCCTTAAATTCGTTATCTTCATTTCGTCATATTTCTTTCCGTCTCTCTGCTCTATCACGTCTTGTATGCTGAGGCGGAAAGCAAAAAAAGAATAATCTGAAGGTTTGAGATATCTGAGATACATAAAGAAGGGGGTAGGCCCTGATAAGTTTTCACAAAACTTCTTCCTACTCCTTTTTCGAACATTATTATTATTTTTCCTTTTTCCTCTTTATAATTTGAATATGTTTTAAATAAATAAATAAACAAAAAATAGTTGCCCCGCTTTCAAGGGACTCTATATGGCACGCCACGATCGTATCTTGGATGTAATTGTTAAAGAACTGCGGCGTGTCACTGGACAACAAATACATTTCTATAATATTAACAAAACTGCTTAAACTGACGTTTTTGCCTTATCTCAAAATAACAATACCTATAGTGTACTCCTTTTATTACCTAAAGCTGGTCTAACAGTTTAGACCAAACAAAGAGGAAAATCCAACATTAGGGGTCTGCTACACCTTCTAACCATACACTGTAAACAATATGGACGAAGGGAACAGTGACACCTGTTTTAGAGGCCACTTTTTCAGTATTTAGAGGACTACAAATACCACAATTTGTAGAGGAATGGCTGGAGAAATTGCTGGACTGGCTAAAAGAAGGCTGTACACCAAAAGCAAACCTTACTCACCAAAAATATCATAAGGCAGGGAAAGAAGGACGAGGACAAGATTCTTATGAAGAAAAAATGCTAAAAGCTTTTCATAAACACAAAGTCAAAAAGTACTGCTTTGTCTCCCCAGTGGCACAAACTGCAGACCAACAGGGAAAGAAATCCAAGGCACTCCGTCTTATAAAATATATTTAAACATTTTTATTGAGCAATGCACCAAGTTGTTTTGTACTGCCTTGCTCAAAAAATGAAAATCAAAATATATAAATATATAAAATATATGTTTTCAATTTGTGTTTATGTATACATACCAAAGAGCACATGTCTAGAGAGCCATTTGATCCATGCAGCGCTTCCTCCCTTTGATTCATGCTAAAAGCTTTTATTTGCTAAAATACAGAAAATACATGAACTCTCAAAGCTCTCTAAAAAACGATCTGCCTCTAAGGCAAAAGTGAAGTGAAAATATTGCTGTATAGATCCAACAATTGAAAATGGAAAAGGGAAAAAGGAGGGGATCAGCAAGAGAGAGAGAGATAGAGAGGGGTAATAATACATATTTCCGGGCATCTGTATCTTATACTGTATACTATGCGTGCATGTGGCTATCTGTATATGTGCTTGTGAGTGTGCGAGTCCAAGGCTAAGCTTTGGAGCTCTGCGCTAGACAGTGATAAAGCCTCTATTCATCACCGTATACACGTAAGATCCTCCTTTCCCAGGTCCCACGGTCCGCCTGTACTCTACTACAATTATATGAAAACTTTAGTTACTAATTACTGTAGATTTTGATTATCATTACAAAACACACTAACCACTTCAGCCGTAATATATTACGGCCATTTGAAAATATAGTAACAATATCTTTAATAGATTTTGAACTAACTAACTAACTAATATGTTGATGCCAATACTTTTGTACTTTTACTCAAGTACATTTTGAATATGGGACTTTTACTTGTAACTTTGAGTACATCTACATTGCAGTATTGATTCTTTCACTTAAGTAAAACATGTGACTACTTCTTCCATCACTGGTGGGGGCTGCCTTGGTCGGGGGTTGTGGCCTCTCTATGAATTGCTACTGTTGAACCCCAGGACCCCGTCTCGGACGATAGCCCCTGCCCTGTCCCCCGTACTGATCCTGGGGTTGATAAGGCTCTCTGGGCACTGGGTCATAGGTAGAGTTGGGGTTAAAGATCGGCTCTCCTTGCCCCCACTGTGAGTTGTATTCCTACCCTTGTGGTATGGGCCCATAGCAAAAGGGGGTACAGTGTTAGGGCCATTGGCATGATACGGGTAAAATAATGAAATACCAACCATGCCATCTCATGTGGGTACAAATGTAAAACAATTGCTTTGATATTTGGCAGCTTAGGGCATGTCCATAAGATGTGTGTGCGAGGACTACAAATTGCTGTGTGTGTGTGTGTGTGTGTGTGTGTGTGTGTGTGTGTGTGTGTGTGTGTGTGTGTGTGTGTGTGTGTGTGTGTGTGTGTGTGTGTGTGTGTGTGTGTGTGTGTGTGTGTGACTACTATGTATACATATAGTTCTACCTATCATGAACATCACATCACTGAACCAATGCTTGTGGGAAGTGCTGGTTGCACAGCTTCTGTTGTTGCTAGGCAACTAGCGAAAAACAGAGGAGAATGGCAGCACTCAGCAGCTAAAAGTTTGAATATTTTTACCCCACTAACAGCATGAAGAGCCCTCAGCGGGAACAGACAACATCAATTCCAGTTTTCATCCCCAGAGCATTGTTATGTCTTTACCAAGGAAATGACCCAGTATGTAAAAAACAGACTGACCCATTATTCTTCAAATGTTGCTTTATTCTTATTTAATCTTGAACTGGAGATGTAAATGTATGTCTTATAGTTGGAGACCCCCCCATGTTTAACTGCTTCACTTTAGGTCAAATAATGAAAATCTGCTCACAATGCGCAGCTTGTAGGCTATTTTAGTAAATATTTGTTATAGTTGACTATATTATGGCCAGAATAGGGATGCTAGGTTTCATGTGGTTAAAACACATAAAATAAGAGTTAACAATGTAAAATTGGTTATTTAATTAGTTTTGACTACCTCAAATCAGACACGGCCTCACACTTCAGCGCCCACCAGGGGGGCCCGGATCCCAAGTTGGGAAACACTGGTCTATGGAATCAAACTCCTCTCATCTCCTTTTCTGCTAACGTCTTAGTGATCTACACACCAGCTCTCCAGAGTGATAGATGGTAGCTCTTGGTAGCTTCATTAGCGTTGAAGGAGAACAACTCACTGTAATAATACTTCATTTCATCCGTCTATCTTACCACCAGCATGAAAGGCTAACAAGCTCTCTACAACGATCTGTCCTTAACTGAGAAATAATGAGGTGTTGGGGAAATCAAATAGGTTGGCTTTCTCTCTGATACATGCATGCGCACAACACACACACACACACACACACACACACACACACACACACACACACACACACACACACACACACACACACACACACACACACACACACACACACACACACACACACACACACACACACACACACACACACACACACACACACACCCCCCCCCCCCTACCTCAGTGGAGACCTCTGTGATGCCAAAGTGTCCAAGGCTGCGGTGGAGTATCCTCACGTTTAGTGATTGGATGACGTCCTCAGCTGGGCGGGGTTCTGTATTCCCCGGCCTATCAGACGCCACAAACAATTCAATGCCATTCTTCCTCTCCTGTGAAATCAAAAGATCCATCAGTCATAGTGGACTGCAGAATCAATCGGACACTCAGTGCCATTTTAACATAGTATAGAGTTATATATATACAGTTATATATAGTTGTATATATATATATATATATATATATATATATATATATATATATATATATATATATATATATAGTTATAGTTATATATATATATATAGTTATAGTTATATATATATATATAGATAGAGGTAGTCTCGCGTAGCCAGACCCCACAGAAAATGAAAAACAGCGACCTCTGCTTTTCTGATATTCTGTGGAGTCTGGCAGGAGTATAATGTTAGACTAGAGCGCAGGGAAACACCGGTTTCATGTCTGCCTATAGCGCATCACTTCCGGTTGGTGCGACCATGTTTTCATTCCCACTAACAATATTTCTACACGGAACACTAACACCACTTCTCCCAGAGAACATGGATGGTTTTGGTTATAAGCCCACTTGTTTCTATGATGAAAGAGTAATTTAAAATGTGAATATCTTTCCGTGGTTTTGTCCGCTCCGAGGACACTATTGTTAAATTAGTTTCGGCTAGTTTCGAGGGGGGGAGGGTGGATCATGGTGGATGGACACGTGAATCCCGCCCACTACATTTGATTGGGTAAAGCGCGGCCCACTTCCTGATCTGAAGGCACGCCCACTTTTAGCCAATGCGCACTGGTTAGGACGAACCGCTCCGACAGATTCCACCGCAGGTCGGAATCTGTTCTTGAGAGATTAAGATAGAGGTAACCGGAAATCCCCGCCCATACGCTTGTATGGAGTTGCTCGCTCCATACAATATAGGTTTAAAGTGGTTAAACTTCTTTTGGACTTTTGAGTTTGTTTCTGTGGACCTGGTTGCTTGTTTTTGTCCTCTGGCAACACTGCTTAAACCGCAGGATCCGTATTCTGGGGGAACGTTTGCCAAAGATAGGCGATTTACAAGCTCACAACGCGTCGAGATTAGGTGTAGACGGGAAAAAAACGATCCAAGTACTGTTGTAACTCTGTTAGTGGTTAGCCACTACTGTTTAAGTGGCTAACCACTTAAACCCTCTTTGTTGGCCGGAGTCCCCCAGGGCTCTATACATGGCCATCTCTTTTTCCCTCTCTTCCCGGAAAATAGACGATCAACAAGCTCACAACGTGCCGTGTAGCAACACTCTGTTAGATTGTTGATATGCTACGTTTACCAAATGTTTGCATTTTGACGCTGGATGTTAACTTTTTATGACATGCCCAGTATGAGTATAGGGACACTAGGGTTCTGGTTAAACGCCTACGCTCAAAGATTAAATATGTCAAACAAATACAATGGCATAACTAGCTTTTTGAAATTTGGTGCTCATTTTATTAACCTTTATTCACAAAGGGCAGGTTAAAAACCTTGCACGCTCTTTTACAGTAACATATTCCCAACATTCATCTCTTTTTGGTGAACATTTCATTGATTCAATATTTGATTGACACATTTTTTAAAGTAAAAAAATACACCAAGCATTTATGCAGTTCAAAGTAGTGGCACAGTTTTAAACATCATATCTTTAACTGTCCATTTCAAATGGACTGTGTGTGTGTGTGTGTGTGCGCGTGCGTGCGTGCGTGCGTGTGTGTACTTCAACTATGATTTACTTTTACAATATTTTCAGACAGAGGTATTAGTCTTCACATACCATTCAGTGTGCGTGTGTGTGTGTGTGTGTGTGTGTGTGTGTGTGTGTGTGTGTGTGTGTGTGTGTGTGTGTGTGTGTGTGTGTGTGTGTGTGTGTGTGTGTGTGTGTGTGTGTGTGTGTGTGTGTGTGTGTGTGTGTGTGTCTTACATTTAGTCGATTGATGTGTACGTGTCTTGGCGGAACACCGAGCGCGGCCGCCACACCCTCCCGAAACCACCTTAGAAGACTGACATTCAGCCTCCTCACGTCCACAGCCAGGTACTGGTGAGAGAGAGAGAGAGAGAAAATGAATGAATGAAAATGTGAAATGATCTTGTTTATACACTAACCAGGCAAAGCAACATCACCACACGTCATGTTCCTTTTAGGCAATTTGGTCAATGTGACTTAGATGCCCTTGAGCAAGGCACTTCATTTAAACCTAATACCTAACGTTGCATAATAAATAAATAAATTAAAACGTGCAGCAAGGCAACGCTATTATGGTATATATTTATTTTAGCTGAATATTTGCCAGATTTATGACAAATATCTGCCCCCCCCCCCCAACACCCCAACAACCATCTCCACATTCTCTTTTTTAAATATACTTGTATTTTTTTTTAACAAAAAATAAAACACATGCACATACAACTCAGCCTTAGAGCTGTATGTAGGTGGCTGCAAACATACGTACACCCCCCCCCCCACACACACACACATATGAACACACACACACATATGAACAAAAACTCTCGCACACTCAAGTGCACCCCCTCACGCATTAAACACACACACACACACACACACACACACACACACATACACTCATGAGTCATCGTGGATTTTCCTGCAGGCATTGCCACTGACTCCAAAGGATCATATTTAGACTGTATGTATAGGTGTGTGTGTGTGTGTGTGTGTGTGTGTGTGTGTGTGTGTGTGTGTGTGTGTGTGTGTGTGTGTGTGTGTGTGTGTGTGTGTGTGTGTGTGTGTGTGTGTGTGTGTGTTCATTTGAAGTGGTGTGCATCCAAATTTAGAGTAGTGTAGATGTTTTGTTTTTTATCTTGAAGCACTTTAAAAATGTGTTTCATTTATGTCCCTAGGATGGTCCCTAGTAGCCTATGTGTCCTTGACCCCTAAGTTGTATCCTCCCCAGGAACTTCACGCCTTCAATTCAAGTGCGTCTGTTTCCTCTGTAGGTTGTTTGAAGTCATCCGTATCTCTGTGTGTCCCGCACACTCAATGCCTACACTGTGTTAAAGGTGCAGCAAGTGATATTGTTTTTGTCTCGCCCCTTAGGAACAGAAGGTCTGAGTTTTTAAAAAATCACATCGCTTAGATTCCCGTCTCGGTCCTTGGTTAAAGGCTAACTAGGTAACTTTGAGCCTAAATTAAAAAAAAACATTTTTGTGCATTTTTCCCCCTCTATCAGCCACTAATTATGCTGTGGAGTTTTCCTGCAGAAAGACGCATCCCTCTGGCTGCATTTTGGTTTTATTATTCCACGGTTTAATGTTGACATTCCACTGTGTATGTTGACATTCATCCCTTGCAGGGACGCCTCTGTCTGTAAGATGTCTCCTTAAGCATGATGAGTGGTATACCAGTACTGTGTGCTGGCTGAGGCATTATTTTGCTCTTGAGAAAGAGTCATTGCTAATGTCGCCAATTGGGTGGTCGCCAATGTTTTGTAGTTTGACCATTATACTTTATTTAGAAATTTCTGTTAGAGGATAAGCCCTTCGAGATGCATCATCTCGTTTTCGAGGGGGGTCCTCGAAAACGATACGATACGTGCTGAGCTTTGAAAGCACATCCAATCGGAGCATGGCTGTGCACAGATTTTGGGAGGGAAGGTGCCCTAATGTACAAACAATGAAAACAGAATTCAGCAAAAGCAAATTGCCTATTTATTACTGGAGGTTATAGCAAATTTAGAAACCAGAGAATGTAAACAATCTAGACCCAGTTACCTACTGTAGCAAGTTCACCCTTTTAGGTGTGATGTGCATGGGATAGACATGCCGTAAACCTGGGGTAAAGCACAGGACCCCACCAGCAAAATAACCTTGCCTTTATATTGAAAGAGAAAGGGGCAACTGTTCTTTCTTATAAACTGCTCAAAAAAAGTTCGGAAACTTAACTTCGGTCAATTATATCTCCCCTTTAATAATACCAATTGGTGTTGTGTTTTATATCATTTTTATCGTTGATTAGTCACCTTTACAACGAGGTACAGCTTGTAAGGATCGTGCATTCTTGGAATGAGCAACACAGCTAAACGTGTGGGTAGCGCCTCCAAAAAATTTGCCAAAATCACCCAATATGCTTCTGTTGGTAATCGCTCTTGTTTTGAGCAACCTGCCAGCACACACCTGCTGAGAGGTGTGTGCCAGTAGTCACAGGTGTGTGACTGCCTCACAGGTGAGTGACTGGCACCTGAACATGGGTTCTGCAATTTTGTTGAGTTTATGTATGCTCCAAGCAGCAACACTGCCCCCATGGACTGCCACGTTTGTCCCTTCAGGATAAGGCCCATGCAATAGGGCAAGTGAAGCTGGTGTTCCGTTACGCAGATTACGCATTATTTGATGTCAGCCCTGTTGTCAGCCCTGGTACCATTTGCAGGCAGGTGTGTGCCAGTCCCAGGTGTGTGACTGGCACCTGAGCATGGACCCTGCAACTTTGACATTTGTCTTTGGTACCGTTGTGCAAATCTTGCCTGTAAATCTATGGTTCCTCAGTGAAGCAAGGGGTCTTGGGATGTTGTCTTCCTTGTTGACTTCACCTGTCTCACAGAACTTGGTCCTAAGTTTGGAAATGGTACCAGGGCTAACACCAAATAATGCTGTCACTCTGCATAACGGAACACCAGCTTCACTTGCCCTATTGCACGGGCCTTATCCTGAAGGGACAAACGTGGCATCTTTCCATGGGGGCAGTGTTGCTGCTTGGAGTACAAACTCAACAAAGTTGCAGAACCCATGTTCAGGTGCCAGTCACTCACCTGTGAGGCAGTCACACACCTGTGACTACTGGCACACACCTCTCAGCAGGTGTGTGCTGACAGGTTGCTCAAAACAAGAGTGATTACCAACAGAAGCATATTGGGTGATTTTGGCACATTTTTTGGAGGTGCTACCCACACGTTTAGCTGTGTTGCTCATTCCACAAATGCACGATCCTTACAAGCTGTACCTCGTTGTAAAGGTGACTAATCAACGATAAAAATGACATTAAACACAATACCAATTGGTATTATTAAAGGGGAGATATAATTGACCGAAGTTAAGTTTCCGAACTTTTTTTGAGCAGTTTATTTACTGTTCACTACACCAGCATGCAGCAATTCATAATGAAATTCACTCATCATGACGTTTGCCATTTCAATCTGCGATAGATGGTAGGAGGAACTCCCAAAGCAAAAACTATTTCAAAAGAATGAAAAGAATAAAGAAGTCAGCACACACTCCATAACTTTAGTTGTGAAGGATTCAAACAGTCCCTAACCACAGGGTTTCACCGACGGCTCTCCCTGGGGGGCATCAGGTTCCAAAACAATGTTACTGATCACAAACAGCAAGCAGGAAAAATGTCACAGAGACACTTTGCAAAAGAGAAAAAGTAACATCATTCAGGTCGCACCGGTACCTCAGTGGTTTATGTTGTGTACTGTACCTCTCACACGCAGAGTTCAATTCCATATCAGTCATGTCATCTCCACTCTTCCAATATCCCTTGTCTCTCTCTGTGGTACACGCTGTCAATAAAATAATATGGCAGACAGCATGTGGTCTCTGCTCTCTCCCTCTGTGTGTGTGTGTGTGTGTGTGTGTGTGTGTGTGTGTGTGTGTGTGTGTGTGTGTGTGTGTGTGTGTGTGTGTGTGTGTGTGTGTGTGTGTGTGTGTGTGTGTGGGCGGCGGTTTGCTAATGGCTAAAAACAACAACATGTCCTGTTACCACTTAATTCAATATGTGAAACCATAACAGCCAGCCAGGCCAAACACACACACACACACACACACACACACACACACACACACACACACACACACACACACACACACACACACACACACACACACACACACACACACACACACACACACACACACACACCAACAAACAATCACACACAGCCAGAGAGGCACCTAATATCATTATCAACCTGCCTCTGGCCTCCCCACACATTGTTCTCTACAACAACAACACCATCTCTTAGCCTCTCACCGTGACTCATATCAAGCGTCCCTCAACCAGACAAATAAAATGTTCTTCAGCTTGACAAAAACAAGCCCAATAACACCCAGACAGTACAATGAAACCGTTCAACATAGCAGCTGAACTAAACATCATGTGAATCAACTACGCGGTGACTGCGGTGTCTGGATATTCTCTATATGGAAGACAGACAGACAGACAGACAGACAGACAGACAGACAGATAGATAGATAGATAGATAGATAGATAGATAGATAGATAGGCACCACTGTACCTGCTGAAACATGTTGCAAGTGATCAAGTGATTAAAAGCACAAATCAATCAAATTTGTATCTATCTAAAGTGTTTGTATCCACGCACGCCACACGCACACACACACACACACACACACACACACACACACACACACACACACACACACACACACACACACACACACACACACACACACACACACACACTACAGAGTAGACATATTCATTCTATGCTTTTGTGACCTACCTTTGCTGAAGATAAGGAGAGAGATACAGGAAGAGAGAGAGAGAGAGGGTCAGCTTGAGTACTGCCTACTCTCTACTGACAAAAAGAGAGATCTACCAGAATTGATCAATTCATTTCCTGATCTATTCATCAGTGATTGGCTTAGAACTAGGTGAACCTTGGTCTGATTGGCTGATCTGTGGCGAAGCCGTGATCTCATTGGTCATTGAGGTAATGCCATTAACATGGCCCTTCCTGCAGGTCAAGGAGTTAAGCTGAGCTTCTATTTCTGTCTCTCTCTCTATCGAAAACGCGCACACACGCACGAGCGCAGATACCTCGATAACTGGGTGCACACTGCACAGCATGAGAGGAGTGGAGAAACACATTTACAGGCTGACAAATATATAGGCATATATTATGTACTACAGTACTTTAAGGGAACAAAGACACAAAACTAAATCACTGAGAATTATTCTTTTGTCTTTTGTCAAGTAATAGAAAAAGTAAAATCAATCTTCATGTCAGTGTGCAACACTATTATGCTGAATATAGCAGCTACTATGCTCACACTCACAACCTATGCTTCTGTCCACCATTTTGTCCCTGGCAGAATATTTTTAGAAGGGGGGGGGGGGGGGGGGGGGGACAAATACATATTAATTGGGGGGGGGGTCCTTGACATGAACATTTTTGAGAACCACTGGTTTAAACATTAGGAAGCAAGCCCAAAGCAGCTACTTTTTACAAACAAGCCCAAAAACCCGCAAGTACCAATCATTTATTAGTAACTTTACAGAAAAACAAGCCCAAAGCGTATATATAATAAGCAGACATGGCAACACTGGTAACTGGCTGATAGCCCAGGACTAATGAGGGACAGGGGCTCAAAGGGAATCAAACTTAAGCCAATCATCCAACTGACAGAAGTCAGTGTTGTTGTTGTCCTGGATAGTTAGCTGTCCTTCATGAAACACATTGCAGTGATCACTCACTCCTGTACTGTAGGCTCACACTTCACAACATCCAAAGGATCAGATCCTTCACCATAATAATAATAATAATAATAATAATATCTCAAATATTTATAGTGCTTTTCTGAGTACCCAAAGACGCTTTACATGGGGGGCATGAGAAAACAAAAAGTAAAAACAACTTTATCAGGGTAAGTTAAAAAAGAGTCTATTGAAGGCTTATTGGCCTCCCGGCATGCTCACTGAAGCCCCTCCAAATGATACAGAATGCTGCATCACGCCTAGTCTTCAACCTGCCAAAACGGCAGATATACAAGCTCATAGCGCGGCACCGAGTGCCGCGCTACGAGCTTGTAGATCTGCTATTTTTGAAAAATCGTGAAAATGTATGCAAATCTTCTGAATATATATTTTTAAAGTGAACATTTTTAACTCAAATCTTTGCTTCTGGGGGTCCCTGGAACAAAATATTTTGATGGGGGTCCGCGGCCAAAAACATATAATTTTGGGGGGTCCTTGACATGAAAAAGATTGAGCACCACTGATATAGAAACATACGTTTTTCAGAATACTGTTGAGATTTAGGAGACATGTAGAATGGGCTTCAGGTCTCAATGGGTTAAAATATATAACTTCAAAGATTTGCACAATTTTTATTATTTTGCGGCATGAGCTATGAGCTTGTAGATCTGCTATTTTTGAATAGCCAAAGAAATCTTAAAATGACACCGATGCGTTCCCGGTCTTAAAGGGTTAACACAGGAAGGCTGTTCAAGCCTTCTCTAAAAAGCCGATGTTCCACACGTCTTAGACTCTTAGCTCCTCCTAGCTCCCAAACTGTGGAATAAACTCCCGTTTGCAGTCAGAACTTTAGACTCACTCCCAATTGTCTGCCGCAGTCTGAAGACCCACCTCTTCAGACTCCACCTCCGCCTAAAGCACTTAACTGTCAGTCTATATATCTATTCGGATATATGTATGTTGTGTGTATGTTATATGTATGTGCTTGTTCACATGTTGTTATTGTCTCCGCCAGGCCATGGCGAGAGAGTATGTTTTATTTTGATAAATGTTTTCTTGACCACAAATGTTAAGAATGTTATTTAAATAGCATGGTGTTCAGACCGATACTGCTTTGCACTCTACTTGTGACTATTATAAAGGATAAAGGGTTAAATGAATACGTTGTAAATTGCAAAGAAAGAAAGAAAGAAAGAAATTCAGTGAATGAATTGCTCCTTCTTTGACTTTCTGTTTACCCACAATCCTTTGCTACTGGCAGCAAAAGAAATAAGAAAAAACTAAGAATGAGGTGTGTGTGTGTGTGTGTGTGTGTGTGTGTGTGTGTGTGTGTGTGTGTGTGTGTGTGTTTTTCTGGTTGAGCAGCGTCACTAAGCTCATCCAAGCTGGCATGTTTGGCTAGAGGCAGTCAAAGCTAGTGATCCCCATGGGTGCATTCTGACTGTTATTTGGATTATATATATATATATATATATATATATATATATATATATATATATATATATATATATATATATATATACACACACACACAAAATGAAGACAAAAATACATTTATTTTGTCTGACCATCTCTCTCGCTCTCTATCTCTCCATCTTTGGTTACATGGATGGTTTGGCAACAAAGATCCACACACTGGCAGACGTAACACACACCACTAACATGAATAATTACCCCCCCCCCCCCCCCCCCCCCACACACACACACACACACACACACACACACACACACACTATAAACAGGCAGGAAAATAAGGGGTGGATTAGTGTTGGCAAAAGATTTATTGTCCTTTTCCCAGTCTGCTCGTTCATAAACCTGATTGTCTGGGGGAAGGAGCTATTTTATTTGTATTTAATTGTTTTATTAAGTAGTGCATGTGTGTTTGTGTGCGTGTGTGCGTGCGTGCGCGCGTGTGTGTTTGTATGTAACTACCAGCTTGCAGACACTCCAATAACCTGATAGCAGCAGCACACAAGCATGCACGTGTACACACACACACACACACACACAGCAGTATCCTGCAGACAGAGAGATTGGAGGTTTGTATACCGTCTGTGAATTACACAATCTCTGCCTCAACCCCTCTTACACACACAAACACCTTTTTAAGCCTGCCTCACTCCCTTAGCTTGGGTCTCAGCTGCATTGCTTCTTTCTACATTTCTGGATTGCCTCTCTCTCTCTCTCTCTCTCTCTCTCTCTCTCTCTCTCACATTGCCTCTAAGCAGTGTTCCATTGATAAAACAGAGGATACACACCACAACAAATACACCATAACGACATCACTTCCTCATCTGCCCGGTCCCAGGCTGTATTGATTGATTGCTTTGATTTGGTAAATCTTAAAACATAAAAGTGTCATGAAAAATGTATTTCCAATGTGGCATCGTTGGTACAAGGATTCTAGAGGAGTCTAGAATTAAAAGAAAAAAAATCTAAAACAGGAGTGTATCATATAAAACTAAATTAAACATATATATTATTGGACCAGTGGCCCCAGAGGGATATTGTGGTATTACAGTGTACTGGTGAGCCGTGGGTCGGAAACCCTGTCCTCTCCTGGGTCTCTGCATGAACAGAATGAACCAAATTGATATTGCACATTCTTACGTCCACTGGAATGGAAAGAAAGAAAGAAAAAAAAGAAAGAAAGAAAGAAAGAAAGAAAGAAAAAGACCACATTATGTGGGTCATGTGTGGATGAGTTTCAACAGGATTGTATGAAGAGATTTTAGCATAGTGCCCCGTGTGGCAGACATATTGTATGTCAGACATTATTGAACCACAGTAACTGGCAGGGCTTGAAATTTACTTTTTGGATCACATTCACCGGGACACCCTCTTTCATTGGTGTGTCGCCCAGGTTGCGCCTAAACCCTAACATTTAACTTCACAAAAACAATGCCTAACCCTAACCTTAACCTCACAGAAATTGTGCCTAACCTAACCTCAACCCCTGTCCACCTGGGCGAAACACCGGGAAAAAAGACTCTCCCCACAGTCAACAGCCAATGTGGCTACTAGAATTAAAAGTTACCAGCCACTTAGAATTTCCACTAGGCCAAACCACATTCAACACAGCGTCCCTATTTTGGGCATGTCATTATAGTTGACAATTTTCAAAAACAGCCAATCTACAAGCTCACAACGCATCACATCACGACATGTTGTGAGCTTGTAGATTGGCTATTTTTGAATTGCTATGGTATAAAACAGTGCTTAAGTGGTTAAAGCCCTGCTAATTAGTATTTATGAAGATGTACGGTTCATTGAATTGTCATTCGTCAAAGACAAATAGAGACAAGACAGACAGACAGACAGACAGACAGACAGACAGACAGACAGACAGACAGACAGACAGACATGGTCAATGGAGTATCAGCAATGCTCACTTGGATACATCCAGACTAAGAGAGACATAGACAGCGAGAGCGTATGTGTGATATTAATCTTTTATTAATCAGGCATTTTGCTGAGCAACCTTCATCCCACTGCAAGGACCCCAGGACCTTACCTGGTCTGAATGTCAAAGCGCGTGCACACACACACACACACACACACACACACACACACACACACACACACACACACACACACACACACACACACACACACACACACACACACACACACACACACACACACACACACACACACACACACACACACACAAGCTGCCAAACCAGAGGACAGAAATAGTCAGAGAAATGGAGAGCGGGAGAGAGAGAGAGAGGGAGAGAGAGCAGACGAAAGATGGACAGTCGACTAGGTAACCATAGCAACCGTTCCCATCTGACAGGATGGCAGAACAGAGAGATCCAGTGTTTTCAAACTGAAATAATGACACACAACACGGCTTAGGAATGTGACAAAAACAAAACAAATCTCCATGAATTAAACGCTTGCGTAATTGATAGAAAATAAGTAATTCTTTGGGTGAACCACTCCGTTCAATGCCGATATTTCCACATTATTCTCACCTATTGTGTACTCCCCTTTCCTGTACCCCCTCCTCTCCTCTACCCTCATCCTCTCCTCTCATTTGTGAGAATGTGCCTCTCCTCCTATTCCTCCTCCTCTCTGACACAGGTGATACATGGGCAGCAATTACACACTTGGAGTGGTCATCCATATTTAACCACTTGAACCCCAGCATCCATATTCTTTGGGGAACATTGGCCAGAAATGGCAGATCGAGAAGGTCACAACACGTTGTGTTGCAACGCTTTGTCGAGTTTGTAGATCAGCGATTTTTGGCAAAGATATTTACCAGTTTAGGTAACTGGTAGATCATGCTACCAGTTTAGGTAACAAGAACCAGGAGACCTGGTACTGCCAGACCCCTAGTGGTTGAAATCTGAATGGCCGGGCTTCGCATGACGTGTGTCCCTTCTATGACGAAAGGGGGACAGACTTTTTTGGCTGGGGCCGGGGGACAAAGTGACATACCATGTATGGACAAAACAGATACAAAGCCTCATGTAAGCCCGACCCCTTGGGTCTGGCAAATAATAATAATAATAATAATAATAATAACTAGAAAAAGTGCTCCTCGGAGCACAAGTCTCCGCCAGCAGACTTGTGTTGGGAATGTTCTAATTCTTATGTTCTAATTCTTATGTTCTAATTCTTACAAAAAATACAACTATTTTTTGTAAGATTACTGTTACTGTGTCATAGTAACATGACACAAGTGTCCTATCCGTCTGTATAACTGTCCTATCCGTCCTGTCTGTATAAGTGTCCTATCCGTCCTGTCTGTATAAGTGTCCTATCCGTCCTGTCTGTATAAGTGTCCTATCCGTCCTGTCTATGTAAGTGTCCTATCCGTCCTGTCTGTGTAAGTGTCCTATCTGTCCTGTCCTGTCTTACTATATGTAAGTGTCCTATCCAATTGTTACAGTATCCGCCATTTCTCAGCCATTTCGAGATTATTCCTGTCTTACCTCACTTTGAAAGAGGCTAAGACTCTTTCAAAGTGACACATGTATTTATAGGCCGCTATACGTCACTAGCCAATCAGATCACACTATTTCACCGTATTGTCACGTGTCACGTGAGGCTTGACCAATGTTAGCTTGTCTGACGGAAAGTGAAAACAATGTCTCCTGGCGGAGACAATAATGGATTTTATTTATAATGCACTTTACATTTGTAAAAAATCTCAAAGTGCTACAGAAGGCAATTGCATAAAAAAAACAAAAAAAAACAATTAAAACATGGGGGCATAAAGCCTAGAGGTAAAACCTAGAGATGATCACCCTTTCACCTTTTAGGTGGAAATGATTTCACCTAAAAGGTGATACTACTAGGCGCTATAGTCCGGTGATGTTGGTCGGTAAAAACAGAGAGATGTGTTGAGGTGAGCGGTGAGTCGCTTATCACGCGGCTCAGTGACGTCATGTTGTAGTTTTCAAACCACCACGGTGAGAGGGTGATCACCGAAAATGGTAGCATGCGCCCCCTTGAGTGGTTAACTATCATCCATCAGGCCTCTCTCAGTGTCTCTCTTTCCTCTTCATCCATCTCATATTCTTCACTCCTTCTGTCCACCTCGCTTTTCTTAATCTATCTGTCCCTACACCTCTCCCTGTCACTCTATTGCTACCCACCCCACTCTCTCTCTACCCCCCCCCCCCCAACACACACACACGCACACAAACACGGTATACCTTGGGGTGTCAGCCCGGTCAATAATCTGATCAATAAGGCTAGTCAGTGTAATGTGTCTCACTTCATTGTCCTAATGATCTGTCCACACCACAGATTCAAAATAGGACGTGTGCATCTGTGACTCCATCAACACCTTCTCAATACTGGCTGAAGGCTGAAAGCCAGGGGGACTCTAGGGGGTCTTATTAACCACCTAAGTAGCCCTATTGTATACTTCATACAACAGTGTCACACAAAAATAGAAGATCTGCAAGTTCACAATCTGTTGTCGCCAGGTTGGCCTGTCTTTATGTCTAGTCTCTTTATGTTGAATTACCTCCCCTCATGTTGATTATGTTCATACTTTCAATGTGGATTTATCTTTATAGCTACATGTGGGTTTACCTTATGTGGTCTTATACAGGCGATAGCCCATTACAAATGCAACTATTTAATAATATAACTCCGGTGACTTAGATAGATATAGAACATAGAGATCTTTATTTATCCCGAGCGGCATTAAATAATACCATAATTATTTTTGTTCTTTCCATATTTTTTCTTTCCATTTTTATTTCACAGAATGTCAGTCTGTCTGTCTGTCTGTCTGTCTGTCTGTCTGTCTGTCTGTCTGTCTGTCTGTCTGTCTGTCTGTCTGTCTGTCTGTCTGTCTGTCTGTCTGTCTGTCTGTCTGCCTGCCTGCCTGCCTGCCTGCCTGCCTGCCTGCCTGCCTGCCTGCCTGCCTGCCTGCCTGCCTGCCTGTCTGTCTGTCTGTCTGTCTCTAATCATTTGCATAGACTCAGTGTTTGTTCAGTAACAGGACTCTACCTGTCTCTCCAGCTCATAAGAAAACAGAGCTGGAGAGCTCTTTTTGCACTTCTTCTCTTAAACAAATGAAATTGTAAGTGATGAAATAAATAAATGAGCAGACAAAATTGGAATTGAAACCCTATAAAATTTAAGCTGAAGAATGGGTACTCTGTCCTGATTGGATGACATTGGTGACCCACTTGAAAATGTATTTTCTGTTTAGCAAAGAACTGGAGAAACTGAATTAACACTCAATAGCAATGATTACCATGGGAATGTAGAGCTTTAACTTTTTAACAACCCCCTCCCCCCAAACATTTTTTTTTAAATTGTCAGTGAGTATGAAAATAAACGTGCCCTGCCTTCCCCTCTGCTTCTCTTCTCTTTCTTTCTCTCCCACTCTTCTCCCATCACCTCAATGTCAGTCTGAAGGTCGTTGCTGCTTATCTACAGTGTTACACAACCATCCATTGTGTAGGTAATAGTGTCAACACCACACACACATGCACACGTGCGTGCACGCACAGTCATGCAGTCATGCACGTACGCACACACACACACACACACACACACACACACACACGTGCACACACACGCACACCCCACTCGCTGTTTCTCGCCCTCCCACCACCATTCTCTTCATCTCATCTCTCCTGTCTCTCCCTTACCTTCTTCATTTCTCTCTCTCTTTCTCCTTCAATCTCTCTCTCTCTCTCTCTCTCTCTCTCTCTCTCTCTCTTTCGTCCCCATGACAACAGAGACTATTCTGTCTCAAGGAGGAATGTCTGTAGCTTGTAGATCCAAATAGGGTACTCAAGTGGCAGACGGTATTGTCAACACACACACACACACACACACACACACACACACACACACACACACACACACACACACTAACACAGTGACCCTGGCCTGTTGCCAGTTAGAATACTGATGAATACTGCACACATATCGTTGCTGTCGGGCAGAAATCTTGAATGTTTTCATTATTTTCTCGTAAAACAATGCCCCAATTCGTCTTACAAGAGTATCGTGCAAAAGTTCGATCTACAAGCTCATAACGTGTTGCGTCAGGACACGTTGAAAGCTTGTAGATCTGCTATTTTCTCTTATTTTCGAAATATATATATTTTTTTTTAAAGATTTTTTTTTGGGGCTTTTTATAGCTTTATTTGGAGAGGGACAGTGAAAGTAGGCTGACAGGAAACGGGGAGAGAGACGGGGGAAGACACGCAGCAAAGGTCGTCGGGAACGGGACGCGAACCCGCGACACGCTGTCAGTTAAGGGATTTCAACCGAGGGTGCCTGGACCGCGACGCCATGGCCCAGGCCTATTTTCGAAATATTTTTAAGGTGAACGTGAAAGTGTTAAGTGAGTCTGTGGGTTTTATGAATATTTTATCGATGAAAAGTATTAACCCATTAAAACCGGGAAAGCATCTGTGTTATTTTAGATTTGAGCTAAATATATATAGCAACATACGTTTTTCATAAAACTCTTAGGATTTAGAACAGTATAGATTTACAGTGGTTCTCAAGTGACGCACTTTGAGCTTGTACATCTGCTATATTGTACATCTGCTATTTTAAATCTTGAAAGTGTTTAAAAATAAATAATGTTCTCTTTTGGGGGTCCCTGGCTGGCACAAACAATTTTCAGATAGGGGTCCGTGGCCAAATACATATCAATTTAGGGGTCCTTGGCACGAAAAATATTGAGAACTGCTGTAAACAGTTTGAGAACTGCTGTAAACTGCTGTAAACCTTACCTGAAAATTCATTTTCAGGTAGAGATACAAATGTAATACAATCAGGAGAGAGAACTCATAGAGGATAAACAAGTGCAATTGTAAGAGACTAGTTAAATATAATAAATATGAACTACATTGGATCCATTGGAACACATGGATCATTCTTTTTTTTTCAATTCCTGAAAAGTAACCAAAAGTAACCATTTTGGTTAGTACGATTAACTGTTACACCCCTAGTCTCACAGATATTGACCTGATTCCTCTGTTGCAAATATCACAGACTCGCATGATCTGTAAAAATGTGCTGAAGTTTTTAGTCTACAGTACAGTGCACCTGCAGCATTGTATTATAGTGTCAGCGGTTTAAACGGATACTGACACAGTTAGGAGGCAGCAACATTCAGAACTTCCTATGTTAACATAAATCCTACTTACTTTGTCCTACTATGAATAGCAAAAAATGCTGATTTACAAGCTCACATAGCATCACGAAGCAAGCTTGTAGGTCTGCTCTTTGTAGATTTGTTATTTTTAAAATGTTGTCAAATTTGCTTACATTTTGTTGTTAATGTTTTTGAAGATTTAGCCCAAAATAGGGACGCCAGATTCAAAGTGGTTAAAAATGCATGGCCGTGTGGCCTTGTGCAGGCACATGCCTTATACAGTAGGTTCTAATGAGTTGCGCGTTCACTTCCCGAGCCCGGCGACCTTTGCTGCGTGTCACTCCCCGTTTCTCTCCCTGTCTCCTGTCACTCCCCACTGTACTATCCAAATGAGGCAGACAAAATAGAGCAAGCATACAATCTGCATAATAAGGAGCACCTGTGTGTTAACATAACAAGCATGTTTCTAGGTGCAGAATGCAGAAAGACACAGTCAATTTGACCACATGCAATGTAGGGTTTAAAACGGTTTGAACTGGCCACGCTGGCCTCTTTTACATCACAATGCTTCCATTGTCATCCAACCAGCAGCACTCCTCTCATCCAACCACTCAAGCAGCAGCCTCCACTCTACTGTCAGTTTATTGTGTATACGTGCATGGTAAAGCCACTTTAACTATAGCATGTCTACAGCTGACCCACTTCTGTCCTCGTCCAACCCCTCATCTGTCCACGCATACTGCTCAGCCGTCTCAGTGAAGCACGCCTACAGTGGCTTTTAATAGGTGTTTTATGGCTGTGCTCGGCACGTTTTGTGGTGGGTTGCCATTGTAAAACACACTCAAGACTAAGCTTAGTTATTGATCTGACCTACTTCCCTTCTCATGCAGCTACCTCTCTCTCCTCATCCAGTAAAGGATGACTTGTTCACTCCTGTAACCTGATTAGGAGAGCAGAAGGATGCAGCCGGACAATTCATGTACTGTAAGTGCCAAGTAAATTGTCAGTAACTAACAAATACAATAATCTTACTTAACAAATCTGTAAATAAAAAATATATAATAGGAAATTCAATTTGAATTACTTTTCCTGGGACAGTCAACATACTGACTTTGTGCCAAACCTAAATTGAATATAAGTTAATAAAACGTAAACAAACAATCAACACAAGATTATTCAGGGCTGATAGCCCAACCATGTAGTTTGCAAACCTTGACAATCATGCATCCTTTTCCTTGTCCAATCAGAGAGCAGGTTACTCACCACAGTGACCAGGTGACGTGCCGACACCGGGTAGCGTGCCGCTCCCGCCTCATGCCCTGGCTTTGCCAGTAGGTTGAGGGCTTGATGCCCGACGGGTGCCTGGCGAAACCGCGGCGACAGGAGGGACGCCGGCATCAGCTTGGCTAACGTGGCATGGCGGGAGTCCGGCACTTTGTTGTGTCGCAGGTTCGAGTCCCGGTGAGGATGGACAGACGATGGGAGGTGTTTGGAGCGATGGGGATTTGAGTGAAGCACCTCATGGTCACCGGAGTATGTGTCTGAAGAGGGTGGGGGTTGCAGAGATAGGAAGAGAGATGGAGAAAGAGCAGAAGCCAGGGTTAAACCATTGGTTCTCAAAGTAGGGTCCGGGGACCCCCAGGGGTCCTTGGGTACCAGGGGGTCCCCAGCAAAATCTGTAGAGTGTCACAATCATGCTAACCACTTTAACCATAATACTTTGGCTATTCAAAAATAGCAGATATTTATACAAGCTCGTAGAAAAATATGAGCTTGTAGATCTGCTATTCTTTGAAGAATCTTGAAAATGTGTGCAAATCTTTGAATATTCAATTTTAAAAAAAAGAAAATCTTTTAACTCAAATCTTTGCTTCTGGTGGGTCCCTGTCACAAAATCTTTTCAGATGGGGGTCCACGACTAAATACAGACCAAACTGGGGGTCCTTGACTTGAAAAGGTTTGAGATCCACTGGCTTAAACAATAGTATGGAGAACAAGACAGGGTATAATAATGGTGTGCAACGTCAGCCTGGAGCCCTGAGGAACTCTAATATATATTTGATGGTGTATAGAATTCCATATTTGAGCAATAACGCAAGATTTGGGGCATGATATCCATCTCCCTATCTAACCTGACACATTCCACTGCACCACCAGTATACCAGGAAACCCATCGCAGAAAGACTGCTGTGTGGGTGTGAATATTATCTCACTGGCAAGTCGCCCAGAAAGCCATCAGTTTCTGTCTGTCTCCCATTTCCACGGGTCTGAGAAACTGAAACACAAGTAGAGACTGTCTGACAGGCTGGCACAGCCTGTCAGACAACCTATGTATCACTGCCTATATATGCCTGTCTGATCATCTGTGTATCTGCCTGTGTGTCTGTACAGGCAAGGTGAGTCTGTATGAAGCACCCCTTCATCTGTGTGCCTTGTATACTTCACAAAATAATAAATAGGAGTTTCACATTATTGGGGTCTTCATTCACAAATGCTACACTTAATTAGAAACAAAAAAAATGCTTTTAATGGAAATTAAGCATGCAGTGTGGCTAAACTAGACACTAATTACACATTTTACATTATAGCCTAACTTTTCCCCTGGGTGGCATTCCTTTGCTTTTATGCAACAACACTGTGTATCCACTACCCTTTGTTTCTGTGTTTGATACATGGCAACACATTTTCTTTCTGTCGAGTTTTGGTCGGTTGCTATCCATGGTGCTGAACCATGGATAGCTTTTCCATTCAATACAGAGTACTACATGTCCATGCACCAAAATGGGCTCTGCATCGTCCAATCAAGCTCCCACACAACCACAAGACAGTCAACATATGATTTCAAAACCTTACCGACCTGCAATATAATCACTGCAAACAAAATAAGCCACATTTTGTGTAATGTTAGCCTGTTCGGGTTGGACAGTTTTTTTTCTCTGCCAACGCCACTATAACCTACAATAAAATCATCCTCACAAGCTAGTTTAAATTGATTTTGAAATAGAGAATTGTTTTTAATTAAGCACCGTTTTTAGCAGAAGGCATTTTGATATAATCCCTCATGTGTGGATTGTTTTAGTAGGCTACTTGAGTCTGCAAACCAGTGGTGTAAAGTAACTAAGTACATGTACTCAAGTACTGTATTTAAGTACAATTTTGAGTTATTTCCAATTTTCAGTACTTTTACTTCTACTCCACTACATCTCAGAGGCAAATATTGTACTTTTACTCCACTACAATTATTTGAAAACTTTAGTTACTAGTTACTGTCTAGAGATTTTGATTATTACTACAAAACATACAGTAACCACTTCAGCCCTATATATTTACTATATATATTGAAAATAGCCAATCTACAAGCTCACAACGCGTCGCGATGCAACGCATTGTAAGCTTGTAGATCGGCTATTTAAAAAAATATATTTTGAAATGTATACATTTTATAGATATTTATATATTTCATACATTTGAAAACTGAAGTACATTTAGAATTCCGGACTTTTACTTGTAACAGAGTATATTTCTACATGTCAGTATTGATACTTTCCACCACTGCAAAAAAAACTCGTCTGGCAGGCGGCCAGAATCTGTTCCTCCCATTAATGGGGACATCTGTCTAGTCTAGTCTACTGGCCACATGGGGACATGTATGTTAAAACGAGCAATACCACCTTCAACAGAGATGACAGCTGATCTGCCTTATTTAGCAGTCTGGTGACTAGAACAGTGTGCAGCAAGCCATACAGGAATCCTAATGGAACCATAAGCTGACTGACTGATACAGCAGGCCAGTGGTTCTCAAACCTTTTCATGTCAAGGACCCCCAAATTGACACTTGTTATCCTGCGGACCCCCATTTGAAAAGATATGCCATGTGATTTTCAACCATTTTAATTTCAAGGACCCCCAGTTTGACATGCATTAGGGCGGCTACGGACCCCAATTTAATGCCATTTCTATCTCTGGGACCCAATTTATATTGTAAAATCAATGTTAATTTAACTTCATTTAAAGAGTGTAAATGGTCCATTTGATTCCATTTGTACACTCTCATAGTTAAAGGTAGGGTAAGTGATTTGCGTTGGTTAAAAAAATTGTTAAATAGCTCTATATTCTGATAGTACTCATTGCTATAAAGTGTTTGTTCAGCATTAGGAGTCTACTTGTATCTCCAGCTCTTTATAAAACAGAAACTGCTTTTTCGTTTCAGTTTCAGTTTCATTTCCAATTTTATCCAACCAGGACAGAGAACTCAATCAGGATACAGATTAAACAAGTGAAATTGGAAGTGATGACACTAAGAAATGAGCATGCAAAATTGGAACTGGAACACTATACAAATTAAGCTTAAAATGGGTACTTTCTCCTGATTGGCTGGGATTTTGACACCTACCGAAAAATGTATTTTCTGTTTATTAAAGAGCTGGAGAGACGGGGAGACTCCTGTTACTGAACAAACACTCTATAGCAATGATTACTATCAGAATATAGTATTTTAACCTTTTAACAAAATACTTTTTGTTTTAACCAAAAAATATCACTTACCCTACCTTTAACTTACAGACTGATAAAGGTCCATTTGGTTCCTCCTAACTATCTATCATTTAGCTGGTGACCCCCTGGAACTCCCTCGAGGACCCCTGGAGGTTCCCGGACCCCACTCTGAGAACCACTGCAGTAGACTACTGGTAGTATAAGCGCTAAAATGCGAAACAATCTCAAAATATTTATGTTGTTACACGAGTCAAACATTGACAACATTATCCTATTGCAGTGGTTCTCAACCTGGGGGTCGTTGTCCCCACATGATTTGGAGGGGGAGATCCCCAGATGACAGTGAAGTGACAATTTAAGGGGTTTTACCTTCTTAATAAGTAAAGTAATCAGCAAACAATACTATACAAACCAGTCAACCATTTAATTGGCCAAATTGACAAATAATATAAGAAAAATGCCGATCTACAATTGCTGGCAACGCCTCGCAACGCCAGGCATTGTGAGCTTGTAGATCGGCTATTTTCACAATATGTATCTGTGGAACCGAGTCAAATTGAATTTAATGCCTACAATTCCATGTGCTAGTCAGGGTGGGGGGTTCCCCAGTTCAAATATGATTAGTTTGGGGGGTCACAGCCTGAAAAGGTTGAGAACCTCTGGTATATTAAATGTCACTCACCTGAAATGGCCAGTTGTAAAGATATCAATAATGACAAAATTGTCATGCATCCTCTCAGTCTTCTCATCCTGGACAAGCCTTGCTTCACCCCTCGCATCCAAGACGGGTTGGAAAAATAACGAAGAAGCCAAAGCAGTTGAAAAGATGTAGACTATACTGACTTGTTCTGTAGTCTACATTACAACGAACAGGCTATGGCTCATCCATCCAAGATCTAAATCATATTAACGACTCATTGCATTACAAAGAACAGGCTATGGCTCATCTAAGCATCATGTGCCCCCTGCACACATCGTTGGGTCTAGATAAGACTAGACATGTAGGCTATTCAGACCCAAATTCAACGTCTCCCTTTGAAGTGTAAAGCAAAGATTTTTGCCTTTTCATAAATTATGTAGATACGATTTAGCCCGTAGTATAAAATCCCACATGTACCAGAATGTAGCGTAACCTAAACTGGCAGCTTGTTTGTCTCATATACGATTGTTTAAAAAAAAAACGGGCTAATAATAGAACGTCCACCGGAACCCTTGCTACTACAGTATCTAATTATGTATTTTTTAAATCTATAACTATAATAGGCTTCTGGTTATTTTGACGTGCGGAGGGTGGATGCCATGGATGCGAGATGAATGTCCTCGTAGCAGCAGAGGGAAGAGATAGGCGTGGTGTAGGTAAAGAGAGAGAGAGAGAGAGAGAGAGAGAGAGAGAGAGAGAGAGAGAGAGAGAGAGAGAGAGAGAGAGAGAGAGAGAGAGAGAGACTATAGCTAGCTAGGACTGGGAGGGAAATCGCGAAAAATCATCAAGCTTTGGTAGTGGGTGACAAGTTTTAGATTTTTGGCATGGTGTTAGCGGTATGGGCATAAGGTTTTCTAAAACAACCGTAAACGACTTGGGCTCGCCCCCTAGTGGTCCGTTTGCAATAATTCCAAAATTAGATAAGAAACCCCAAATAATTGATAGAAAATGGATTTCAATGGATTCTGTTACTATTGGGCATGCTAAATAGCATACTAAAATGTAGGAAAATCTAACTTCTAGCTGGAATGGCATCATTTTCAAGATGGCTGCTGGGAACTTAAAATCTCATTCATTACTCAACCTAGAAAGGTGTTTTTTGTGTCTAACCCAAGTGTGTGTGTGTGTGTGTGTGTGTGTGTGTGTGTGTGTGTGTGTGTGTGTGTGTGTGTGTGTGTGTGTGTGTGTGTGTGTGTGTGAGATACATAATGTTACTTTGTCATCTTAAATAAGAAAGCTGCACGGTCGTTCAGCACCGGTTCTCCCCAGGTAACAGTGGGCGTATCATCCCGGGGTTTCCATTGGCTGATGTTAATGAAGTGAAAATTGTGAATTAAGTTCAGTCAGCCTCGAATTATTCAGTCATTGTAGTGAGGATAAGTGGAGAGCACTTTGTCCAGCAGTTTGTCCACTCACTCAAGTGAACAGTAGGAGCCCAATTTGTGTCTATAGCCTACCCTACAGTATCCATCATACAACAAAAACAGCCACAGCATCTTTCTACAATAATATCCATTTGTATTTGTGTTGTGTTGTGTTGTGTTGTGTTGTGTTGTGTTGTGTTGTGTTGTGTTCTTCAGAGCCTAATCTAATCTCTTGCAGATGCAGTATTATTATGAGAAGATTGAGATATATGTTGTCCAGAGGGGAAATGCTATTTTTACTCCTTACAGTAAATAAGGAAATAAATAAATAACACCACAGGGCGGGGGCACCACAGTAAGAATTGGAGGAGCACAAGTCTCCGCCAGCAGACTTGTGTTGGGAATGTTGGGAATGTTCTAATTCTTATGTTCTAATTCTTACAAAAAATAGAACATGTTACTGTGTCATAGTAACATGACACAATGTCTGTGTAAGTGTCCTATCCGTCCTGTCTGTGTAAGTGTCCTATCCGTCCTGTCTGTGTAAGTGTCCTATCAATGTTGGTCCTATCCGTCCTGTCTGTGTAAGTGTCCTATCCGTCCTGTCTGTGTAAGTGTCCTATCCGTCCTGTCTAAGCTATTTATATTACATATTGTGATGACACCAGTGTGTCTACATAATGTATTGCTCCGCCATTTCTCAGCCATTTCGTGATTATTCCTGTCTTACCTCACTTTGAAAGAGGCTAAGACTCTTTCAAAGTGACACATGTATTTATAGGCCGCTATACGTCACTAGCCAATCAGATCACACTATTTCACCATATTGTCACGTGTCACGTGAGGCTTGACCAATGTTAGCTTGGCCGAGGGGGGGGGACGGAAAGTGAAAACAATGTCTCCTGGCGGAGACAATAACAATAATATACATTCTTTAAAAATGAAAGTACAGGGGGCGTGATGGCCTAGTGGTTAGGGCGTATCCTATCCTATATTAAAATAGCTTAAGGGAGGTGGACCTCCTGATGTCACACTCATGTCACCATGCCTCAGCCATAGCCATATACAGTAAGGAGTTTCCAATGCAGAGATGCCCCAAATGTGGAGTGTGTTGTCTAATCACAATGTGTATGTGTCGTCATGGCATCAGGAGCAAACAAATCAGTCAGCTATATATATGTGCACAAACGGGGGCATGCTGATATGCCCATATAGGCTATGGACATCCCTGTCATCAGTATATGCCCATATATGGGCATGCCCCCTTTTTGCCCATATATATACATCAGTGATCTCCATATATGGGCATAAAAGGTCCAAGAAATGGAAACGGCTTGTTCGATTCACAGGTTCGATACCTGAGCGTGACGGACCTTTGCTGCGTGTCAGTACAGGTACACTGGGTGATGTCACTCCCCATTCAGATTGTCATTGGCTGGAATCAAAGAGAGACAGACTGTTATTATATTAAATACACACACTCCTAACTCACTCATTTCTCCTGGGCATGACTGTGGTGAAGGCAGCTATACACATTGGTTTTATAGGTTTGCGCGCTTCCTGGAGGTGGAGGTTTTTGCAACCTGCTGTGATGGCTCAAGTGAGCGCCTGGCTTAAGTGCCTTTTTACTTTCTTCAAAGTCCTCTTCGTGGTAATGACAGGATTTGATTTGTTTTTGTATTAGTATTATTTAAACACTTAAGCAATTTTATACTTTCTTTTTTTTATTGCTAAAATAGCAGATCTAGCTCACAACATGTCGAATCTGTAAACCGTATAACAATCTTGGTTGTATAGTTGTTTTACAGTATTATTTAAATTGAATAGTACGTACTGTGTTTATGTTGTGGTGTCAGTGACTCTGTGATATACAAGTTTAACAGTCTGTGTATGTGCAGGTGTTTGTGTTGTGTTTGCGTTGTTTTGTTGTGTATAACAGTATTATTGAGTCTATGTTTTTGTTTGCAGGTCTATGCGGTGCTGGTAATAGTATTGGCTATCACTGTGCACATACGCTATGAGCAGAAACATGGAGAGGTTAGTATAGTTCACAACTAAAACATTATTTATCTTGATAGCGTACTGGATGTCTCATAGCCAACTGTATAGTTTCACAAACTATATTTTTGGGTGTACTTATTGGTAATGGTTTTATGATGGCTCAAAACAGGTTTTAAATTGACAAGAATAGAATCATAATTGCTAAAGACTTAGATGACCAAAACCAGCTTTGTGTTGTAAACCTCACAACTATGGTATATGTTTTGAACCTGTAAGCCGCACTGAAACTGTATCTAAACACAAAATGTACTCTAATCTAAACATTTTAAACTTAACACATCTAATTTTACATGGGTTAGGGTTAGGGTTTGATTCATTACAATGAAATAAATGTGCCTTTAATTTAAGGTGTAGCCCTGAAAGGGTGACAGAATTCAGTACAAATGGAGGAGACCAGGACAGAACATGGCTGAGTTTAAAGAGAAACTTACAAAATAACATGCACCTACTGTATTTGAGTGAAACTACAAAGTTGTTTCTTCTTGTTTTATCAGGACGAATTTGATTTGAAGACAATTTGAGGGTTTTTAAACAGTAAAACCCTAAATGTTCATTTAAGTGTAAAAAAAAAAAACAATATTTAGATTTTACTGTATTTCCCTGTGAAAGCAGAAGAAGTGCTAAGGATGCCGAAGAGAGACCGGACATCTGTGTTGTACAATGACTAATCTGTCTTTCCACGGAAACAAAAAAAAAGATAAACTGTTTTTGGTAGGGGTTGCTTCCAGATTATAATCATGTCTTCACAAAGATCATATCATTGTGTTAAGTACCAAAGGAAACATGTCACAGGAAGTTAGCAAGATAACTTGCGCCCCAACAGCTAAAATTAATAGTGGTGTTAGTGTCGTACAAGCCAACCTCATGGACTCTAAATGGCGTTTGTGGTGGCGTAAAGTAAAGCAATAATGTTGTGAATTGTTCAAATTATAGTTCAATTTGGACCATTTCAGTCTATGTCAGTTCATTCATACTGATATAAAACAAACGCGAAGCAAGAACACATTGGAAAAATACATTTAGGTTCTGAGGACCCTAGGGGGTCCTCAGAATTACTACAGGGGGTCCGCCAAATCTTTGTGTGATGGAGAGCATTAGCCAAAAATAGTAGATCTACAAGCTCCACAATATTGAGGGTTTAAAAGGTTAACTATCTGAAAATACACATTGTAATATGAATCCAACTATCTATGAAATCTATGGAAAAATGTAATCTGCAACACAATTATAAAAAATGTAGTAGGGGTCCCTGCTTCATCTCTCACTCAGCTAAGGAGTCCTTAGCTGAGCGTTAAAAACCCCTGATGTAGGTCCTATATTTGTGTTTGGTTTCTGTCTGTGTGACTCTCAGCTAGAAAGCAGTGATCTAAGTCTGACACCACTGTACATCCTGGGCTTCACCACCATTCTGCTCTGTGTCCTGGGGATGTATGGCTTATACACTGACAACTCAGCGACTGTCACTGCTGTGAGCACACACACACACACACACACACACACACACACACACACACACACACACACACACACACACACACACACACACACACACACACACACACACACACACACACACACACACACACACACACACACACACACACACACACACACACAGAGCTTGAATTTCAAAGCAAATGTAATAAAGTCAACAAAGTTAGCTTTGCTCTTCCTTTAGTGTTATGAAATCACACTCAGTGAAATCTGTTGCTCTCAGCATTTGATTTGTGTTTTTCCCCTTTCTTTCACTGTTTTTTTTCTTTCTTTTTTTGAAAGAGCAAGAGCCTGGCTTTTGCACAAACATCCGCAAAACATGATACTATCTAACCAGAAACCCATAATCCACAGCCCCAATGTGTTTTTGACTGCTCAAGCAGTGCTGAGATATCTTTTGGTCAACTTGTTAAGTGCAATATATAGTTTAGCATTCATATCAGTAGCTGATTGAACAGTTCCAGTTCCATGGAGGTTTTCTTCCTAAAATATTGCCCCTTTCATGGCTAATGCATGCATCTTTCTCCATTCATGTCTTCTTTGACCAATCAATCATCCATCTATGTACAGTTCCTGACGATGATGGCGTTAGGGTCTCTATCCCTGTTCATATTGGGGATCTATGAGGTTGTTGGAAGTGCTTTGGTGAGCAACATCTGGTTTACACACAAAACAATACAAGCCATTACCGTTTCTTGTTTTTGGTATCCATCTGTGTTACATTTGTGCATATATGTCAGTAAGTCATTTTATGTATCTACATGCATGTGAATGTATGCATTTCTTTGCATCTTGTGTGTGTGCGTGTGCAGCAGGAGCAGGACATCGAACTACATCTACGCACTTATATACCTCTTGATCAAGCGAGCAAGCAGTTGCAAGAAGATATGAACTACTTTCAGAAACAAGTAGGGGAACCATCAACCCCACCCACACAATTATATCTGTCACTCATCCAGTACCTTTCTCCCCCATTATTTTTACCCCCCACCCCTCTCCCTTCCTCCCAGAGTTAAATTAACAGTGTATTTTACTGTACATTCTTACTTTGTCTGTTCCCTCCTTCCGTCCTTATTGCATTCCACCCACCCTTCTGTCCTCAGGGAAGTTGCTGTGGTCTGTTCAGTTTTAAAGACTGGGGGGACAAAGTACCGCCGTCCTGTCACTGTCTTGGTGATGTGAGCAAGAGCCAATGCCACACTCTCCCTACACAGGCCATGGTAAGAGACACACACACACACACACACACACACACACACACACACACACACACACACACACACACACACACACACACACACACACACACACACACACACACACACACACACACACACACACACACACACACACACACACACACACACACACACACACACACACACACACACAGCATTATCTATCTGTCAGCAACACAAATATTTTTGCCTTAGTCTCACTAACTTAGTTTTCTCTCTCTCTCTCTCCAGGCCAAACATAGGCTCATTTTCAAAGAGGTGAGTTTATGCACATGCAATGTGTGATATCACTCTGTGTGTGTGTGTGTGTGTGTGTGTGTGTGTGTGTGTGTGTGCTCGCGCAGGGCCGGCCGCTGGCATAAGCAGTCTATGCGGTTGCTTAGGGCCACAACCACTCCACTATGGGGGCCGGGGAGCCCATCATAGTCACAGAAATTGTTCAGACTAATTGAGAAACCTGTGAACGTTGGCACCTCAGAAGATCACACTTCTTGAGAAACTTTCTTTCTTCCTGTGATGCCTGCTCCTGTTCAGTCATTTCTGGTGATGGCAGATCAGCTTTTATCAATGTCCAATGAAGAACACACCGTCCTGGCACTAGACAGAGGGAACTAGCCCAAGCAGGGTTGAGGAAATGACTTATAGGGAAGTAAATTGGGCATCACACTCTGTGATGATTGTGATCGAGGTTTCTATGGTTTCTGCAGGAGCAGGAAGAAAGGCCAAACTCGCAGGCAATCAAAAAGTGTGATCCGATGTTGTATACCTGTACTGGTACCAAATAACAGGGGAGAATTATAAGCCTGGTCAAATTATTCAAACTTGCAGTTTTGGACAGTCACAGTAAGTGCACTTTTGGAGTATAACATCTGATACTATGCTTAAAAGTAATGACAACGATAGGAAGTAAACGAGTAAATGAAAAAAGTAAAGTGGACTTTGTGGTATATTTACAGCACATTTATGGACAATTAATCGAATAATCACTTACTGATAATTAGTCTACAATTAGGCATGAATTGGGCATTAGGGGCGAAGCACCCCTAAAGGTCTGACCCTAAAAATGCTCCTGATATTTACATTAACAAAAACGCAAGCTTTTGTTAATGTAACAAACACAGAAATTGTTCAGACTAATTGAGAAACCTGTGAACGTTGGCACCTCAGAAGATCACACTTCTTGAGAAACTTTCTTTCTTCCTGTGATGCCTGCTCCTGTTCAGTCATTTCTGGTGATGGCAGATCAGCTTTTATCAATGTCCAATGAAGAACACACCGTCCTGGCACTAGACAGAGGGAACTAGCCCAAGCAGGGTTGAGGAAATGACTTATAGACCAATTATTTGTTTACTAACATTGAGCCTGGACGCACAGGTGATTGTTTCACGCAATCAATTCCCAACCTGTTTCGGGGTGCACTGGTTTCAGCACACCCCAACCCCCTCTTGTGTGTGTTGGCTAGTGAGACGCGTCCTAACGAGACCTGATATAATGGGTTTCGTTGCGCGCATACTGGCTGCACGCAGCCAGTATGACGTCGTCTGTTAAGGGGTCTATAGGGAAGTAAATTGGGCATCACACTCTGTGATGATTGTGATCGAGGTTTCTATGGTTTCTGCAGGAGCAGGAAGAAAGGCCAAACTCGCAGGCAATCAAAAAGTGTGATCCGATGTTGTATACCTGTACTGGTACCAAATAACAGGGGAGAATTATAAGCCTGGTCAAATTATTCAAACTTGCAGTTTTGGACAGTCACAGTAAGTGCACTTTTGGAGTATAACATCTGATACTATGCTTAAAAGTAATGACAACGAAAGGAAGTAAACGAGTAAATGAAAAAAGTAAAGTGGACTTTGTGGTATATTTACAGCACATTTATGGACAATTAATCGAATAATCACTTACTGATAATTAGTCTACAATTAGGCATGAATTGGGCATTAGGGGCGAAGCACCCCTAAAGGTCTGACCCTAAAAATGCTCCTGATATTTACATTAACAAAAACGCAAGCTTTAACTATTCTATTTGCCGTCCTTTTTAATTGTATTCTATGCCTGCGTGTGCGCGTGCGTGCGTGCGTGCGTGCGTGCGTGTGTGTGTGCGCGCACACACGTGCCCGTGTGTGTGCGCGTGCGTGCGTGTGATTTGGAGGTTGTGCTGGGAGTGTTTTGAGGCGACAAACAATCTTGCTTAGGGCCACCAAAGTCGTAGGTCCGGCCCTGCTCGCGCGCGAGAGCATGTGTGTGTCATGTGTGTGATCTCTTTTGTGCTTTTTTCATCCAGGCTTGCTTTCCAGTCTACCTGCGTGTTGACATCACAGTGGCGGTGGCTCTTGGTCTTGCTGTGCTCAGTGTAGGTAGATCTTATGACTGAACAGTAATGAGCCCATATACTGTACACACGCAGGCATACAAATGTACAATTAGAGAACGAGAGAGAGACACACACACATACCCACACACACACACACACACACACACACACACACACACACTAAAGCAGGGCTTAAGTAGTTAAATGATCTGATACAAAGTAGTGGTGGCATTGGTGTAGATAGATCTTAACCTTCTACACTGTAGAAGGTTAAGATCAGCTGACATGTGTGAATATCATACATGTCAGCTGTTTTTTTCTGTGTGTCTGTCTACCATCCAGTTTCTGGGCATGGTGCTGTCCGCCATCATTGTCTACCAGTTAGGGAGGCCCATCCCCATCAGCTTTACACCAGTCTACAACCCGGATCCCATCATCCATACACTGGTCTACAACCCGCCTCCTATCAGCCATACACCGGTCTGCAACCCGCCTCCTATCAGCCATATACCGGTCTGCAACCCGCCTCCTATCAGCCATATACCGGTCTATAACCTGCCTCCTTTAAGCCATACGCCAGTCTATAACTCACCTCCTATCAGCCATATACCGGTCTATAACACGCCTCCTTTAAGCCATACGCCGGTCTATAACCCACCTGCCCTGGAATCTCCACAGCCTCCTCCTTCTTAGGAAATCTACAAGCAGAAACTAACCTCGTTTCGACTTTTATCTCCACCCAGGGTTTGATTTGTAAAAAAAAAAAACACACCCTGTGTGAAGAGATGCTGTCATCAATGTTTGTTTATTGGACATACGGACGGACACACGGACAAAGTCAGATATAGGAGTGGTTGGCACCACTCAAAAAAACAGAGAGGGACATTTTCTAACCACTTAAGCCCTATATAGTTCTTCATAGGACAAAGAGTGAAAATGTTTTAGCTACTGTATGTTTGAATTAAAAAGAAATAGAAAAAAATGTTTTGTGTGTTGTGTATACAATTTAATGTGGGCTATTGTTAAATTGTGATATTATCAAAAATGAATATCAATCATATCAGACTGTTTTCCCAAAAGGAAATGTAGACTGTGTGAGTGTGTGTGTGTGTGTGTGTGTGTGTGTGTGTGTGTGTGTGTGTGTGTGTGTGTGTGTGTGTGTGTGTGTGTGTGTGTGTGTGTGTGTGTGTGTGTGTGTGTCTGTCTGTGTGTGTGTGTGTGAAAATATCAGATCTATAAGCTTATAAGCTTACATGTCACATCATGATGTGTAGTACTAGTGAGCTTGTAGATCTTTTCACTATTTTTGCACAACACCACTGTGTGGCAACTTATGAAATAACGTTGGTTGAGCGATTCATTGAAATATGCATTTAAAACTAATATTTAAAAAAAATGCGCTTCTCAATCATTTGATTAATCGAAAAAGTGATTAATAGAAAATAATCCATAGTTGCAGCTCTATGACAAATCAACAAGGAATTGGTGGCGGAAATGTATATAGGAAATGAATCAAATGAAACAGTTGCAACTTGCCACACAAGCTATAGGTAGGCTATACAGGGCAGGCTATGTCCTGGTAACTGCTGCCCACTTGTGGTACAAAACTAAACTAAAGTATCTCAAAATGGTATGGTCTTAGATCCCTGGCTAATAAGCCTTATACATGTACTAATACAAAGTATTTAAAATATTGCTTTGATGCTCATATTAACCTTAGGAAGTATAAGTATTACGTTGTTTTGTATTAGCACATGCATTCCATACATTCCATAGGGCTGGACCACACATGGACAAATTGGTCATCAACATGTAGAGTGACATCTAGAGAGATAAAGTAAATGTAGCCTATAGTTACTTGCCACCACTGGTTGGGCCCATGGATTCAGGAACACGTTTTCCATGGGATTCCCTCTTTAATTGGTGTCGCCAATAGACTGTAAAAAAGAATGGACAAAATGACGCCATTGGTTTCTACAGACCCATTTTGAAGCCTGTTTTTCAAATTTTCAGTGAATTCAAATCCACGATCTTTCTTTATCCGGTACGAAATGCTACCGGAAACGACTGCTATTGGCTGCAACCGCAGTGAGGCGGGTCTTCACTCGGTAGAGGGTAGAACCCCAGAAACATACCCTCCTACTTTATCATTAATTTTAAAATGAACGGGACCTTGATTTACTAAGTAAACACATAATACAATGATGATTTTAAAAATACTTTAACCTTGCAATTGAAAACATAAAGTGTTTCTGAAAAGGTTTGCTAAGGTATTAAAATCAAGGGTAAAGTTCGCCAAAAAACTATTGAGATTATAATGTATTGCGACCGGTAGAATGTGAAATAGCGATATCTGATGGGCCATTAGGAACAGCAGGCTGAATGAGAACCCAGAAGTGAGCCTCGATTCCAGCGAAGGGGTTTTGCCCATAGTTCAAAACAAGGGTTTGCCTGTGTCACTCAGCTTGCGCCGCCCTAAACCCTAACATTTAACTTCACAAAAACAACTATGCCTAAACAACCTAACCAAGTGGTGTGTTCTAGGTTTTTTCGGAGGGATACCTCACAAACCCTATGCCTAACCCGAACCTTAACCCCAACCTTAACCTCACAGAAATGATGCCTTTAAACCCAATCTAAAATGTCCCTGTCCACCTACCTAATTATTTGTTTACCAACATTGAGAGACTGAATGCACAGGTGATTGTTTCATGCAATCAATTCTCAACCTGTTCCCACTGAGCAATAGTCGTCTATTAGACGTCCGTCTAAAACAGGGTTATAATTGGTCTACTGGTGAAAGTTTTTTAGCGGTCTAGGCTTAGCCTAGACGTTGATTAGCTGTTTTTTAAACGTCTATTTATAGACCGTCTATATTATAGACGTCATTTCAACGTCTATAATATAGACGGTCTATAAATAGACGTTTAAAAAACAGCTAATCAACGTCTAGGCTAAGCCTAGACCGCTAAAACACTTTCACCAGTAGACCAATTATAACCCTGTTTTAGCCTACCCCATAGACGTATTTTAGACGTCTAATAGACCAAAAAATGCTCAGTGGGTTGTTTCGGGGTGCGCTGGTTTCCGCACACCCCAACCCCCTCTTGTGTGTTGGCTAGTGCTGCTCGCCCTACCGAGACCGGACAGAATGGGTTTCATTTTTCATTTCATTTGCAACCAGTATGACGCTTGCAATGGGACGTCTATTCACCGGGATTCCGGGAATAGAGACTCTCCTGTTTGTTTCCATTAGAAATGAATTGGCGGGGATTTCCGGTTACCATTCTCCCTCTGACTGTTGCGTGAACTGCAAAACTCCTCCCCTACCAACCGGTGTTGCCATGTCTGCTTATTATAAGCGACTTTGGGCTTATTTTTTTCTGTAAAGCTGCTTGGTAGTTGCGGGTTGCGTTTTTTGGGGCTTGTTTCTAAAGTCTACTTGCTTATTTAGGCTTCCTTACAAAAAATATAATTATTATTTAAACCTGTGGATCTCAAATATTTTCATGAAAGTGTTTATTGTGCGACAGAGAGCATTTGTGTTGTTAGAATGTTTCCAAAAAATATTCCAAATATTCCACATAAGAGTTTTTGTTGCAGTTGTGAACTTGTAGATCGGCTATTATAAGATAGCCGATGCATAATAGTCTAGTCACGTGTGGTTACTTATTTTGGGCTTGTTTTCCTAGACCTGGTTGCTTATTTCTGACGCAACATCTGGCAACAATACAACTTGCCCCAACAAAAGCGACAGCAGTTGTTGTTGTTGGTTTCAGTTACTCCTCCTTCTGACTGTTTTTTCCACTCTGACGGAGTTTAAGGAAGTGATTCCGTAAAACCTTTCATTTTTCACAAGGACTGACCGCCTGGTAACCACCAAAATGACACAACAACATATCAACCCATGCCTGAAGCGCGTGTTCACCGCGTTCAACATCTTTTTTGCGGTGAGTAGACTATATCTGTGTGGTTTAAATTAGTCCATTTGTATGGAAATAAATGGCCATGGATACTCGACGGTCGTGATGGATGAACTTCAACCTGGTGTTTGCACTTTCTCCATTTACGGCCCGTACATCTACGTAAACGTTCACATTTCAAATATAAAGTGCCTCCCCCACGGACGTTACCATTCTGTACGGGTCTACAGAAGTACCCGTACCTTCCGTATTGTTGAATGTAGAGCATTTTAATCCGATCGGTGGCCATTTTCTCAGTTTTTTTCGCCAAATGCTTTCAACTACGCGACCCTATTGGTTGGTAGGTGTATTGCACACTGATGTATTATATCTTTATGAGAAAATGGCCACCGATTGGATTAAAATGCTTTTTATTTAACAATACGGAAGATGCGGGTACTTCTGAGGGCCCGAACAGAATTGTAACATCCGTGGCCATGGGTTAAGCACTTTAATACTTGAAATGTGAACGTTTATGTAGATGTACGGGCCAAAAAAAGGAGAACGTGCAAACACCAGGTTGAAGTCGCCATGACGGTCGTATGATCCATGGTTAGGAAATAAGAAGTGCGCACTGCGCAGCTAGAATTAAGTTCGGTCCGTGGGGAATGCAAAGTTTTTGTAGTTAGATTAGCTAGGTTAATAATAATACTTAGGACATTTCGACAGTAAAAGAAAACATACTTTGATTAAATATGACTGTTTACTGTCGAGATTTTGGCTATTTTAGTCGATAACTAGGTTTAGGCCCAGGCCTCCTTCAACCCATGTTATCAGTGGTGGAAATTAACTAAGTACATTTACTCAAGTACTGTACTTAAGTACGGTTTTTAGGTATTTTTTAACTTTACTGGAGTATTTCCAATTTGTAGTACTTCTACTCAATTACATCTCAATTACATAGTTACTTTGTAGATATTATTACAAAACATGCAAAACCGACTTCAGCTATATTGTATGTATGTATGTATGTATGTATCTATCTCTCGCAGATCTACAAGCTTACAACACATCAAGACGCGTTGTGAGCTTGTAGATCTGCTATTTTCAAAAGTGTTTTAATACATTTGAAACCTTTATAAGTACTTTAAGTATACTTTGATGTCAATACTTTTGTACTTTTACTTTTTGAATTCCGGACTTTTACTTTTTTTATTTCGTAATTATTTCTACGTTGCAGTATTGATACTTTTACTTGAGTAACTCCATCACTGTTAAGTTGAAGAAAACATGATTCCCTCACCAATTATAATGGTCAATATGTTGCCTGACGAATGATGGTTGTTATTACTCATTATACACATCCCGCATTGAGTCGCTGCCCAAGAATATGCACGGATCATGATTGTTAAAATGGAAGTTGATCAGATTACATTATTATTTAAATGATGATTTGATCTCTATTGAAATCAAATTTACCCAAACATCAAGTGAAAAACACACAAGGCCTCATGTAGCCTACTGGTCAAACAGACTGTATGCATATTAGGCCCACTGGTCACACAGACTGTATGCATAGGCCTACTCCCTACTGGTCACACAGACTGTATGCATAGGCCTACTCCCTACTGGTCACACAGACTGTATGCATAGGCTTACTGGTCACACAGACTGTATGCATAGGCCTACTGGCCTGAGGTAGACCTCCTGACACTAAAAGGATATTGTCATGACTCATGGCCTCATGTTTGATTGTGGGATCATGGTATGAGTAATAATCATTATGAGGCAATAATCAGACCTGCTTACACTGTTGATCTAGGGTTGCAACGTGTGTGTGTGTGTGTGTGTGTGTGTGTGTGTGTGTGTGTGTGTGTGTGTGTGTGTGTGTGTGTGTGTGTGTGTGTGTGTGTGTGTGTGTGTGTGTGTGTGTGTGTGTGTGTGTGTGTGTGTGTGTGTGTGTGTGGTATATACTATATATACATGCATACGATAATTTAATAAATGATAAATCCCTATTTTGGGCATGTAGACGAAGTGTGGCGAAAGAAAGGTCATGGGGGTTGAAAACCACACTGGTCTATGGCTACCTCAGTCATAGGATGCCATTTTGTGTTACTATCCCGCAACTGGATCCAGCAATACGACAACGGGCGTCTTTTCTATCCGATTGCACCACTTATCCTCCTCATTGGTAGGTTTTGTTTTCAGGGAAGCTCCCGATATAGGCAACGGAGAACAGAAACTGAAAGTGAACTTATTAGTGTTGCTGCAGCTCTGTGACATGACATGTCACGTTCGTTATTCATGCAATAATATGGGAGGAAGTGGCTCAAAGTTTGATCGTTGTTGTTAGGTCTTCTGGTAATGTTGTATTTTCCTTCATTGAATGTACGATGCTAGCTAGAACGAATGGGCTTAATAGGTAGCCTAAGTGATATTGCTTTGTTAGAATAAATGTTAAATAGCTCTACATTCTGTTGAATAGCTCTACATTCTGCTGATAACAAGCATTGAGTGTTTGTTCAGTAACAGGAGATCTCTGTCTCCAGCTCTAAACTGAAAATGCATTTTCAGGTCAGGATACCAATTTTATCCAATCAGGATTCAGGAGAGAGAATTCACACAGGATACAGATTAAACTCTCTATTCTCATAGTAATCATTGCAGTGTTTGATCAGTAACAGGGGTCTCCCTGTCTCTCCAGCTCTTTAATAAACAGAAAATACATTTTCAGGTAGGTGACAAAATTTCAGCCAACCAGGAGAGCGTACCCATTCATCAGCTTCATATTTATAGTGTTCCAATTTTGTCTGCTCATTTTTTTGTCATCACTTCCAATTTCACTTGTTTAATTTGTATCCTCCTGACTGAGTTCTCTATCCTGATTGGATAAAATTGGTATCCCGACCTGAAATTGCATTTTCTGTTTAATATAGAGCTGGAGAGACTCCTGTTACTGTACACACACGCTAGCAATGAGTACTATCAGAATATAGAGCTATTTAACACTTATTTTAACCAAAGTGATCAATAGCTGCAGGCTTGCAGCCCAACTATCGCATGGTCATGTACTGAGCATGCTTCATAAGCCTGAATAGAATGTTTGGAACAATGGTTGCCCCATGGCAAGTGTTATTACGCATTTGTAAAGCACAACTACACTATTTTTGGCAATACATTTCCCAATAAATATCCATAGTCTTTAGGACTGTAAATAATGTATTACATTTTCTCATGTTTCAGATTGTGGGAGGACTGATCCTTGCCCTTGCTGTGTTGTCTCATGCCGTGACCCGTTCAGCTGGCGGAATAGAGGTAATGCACACAATGAATGAACCACACAAAATACACTTAGATCTACACACAAACAATTAACAAGCAGGTAGGACCACACACTTGGTTCACTTTTAACCACGTCTTTCAATGCAAATAAGAACTCTGGCAATGTTCACTATATATGAGAAATGTGACATCCCCTCACCACTAAGGCGGGGGTTTTCAACCGTTTTTATGTCATGGACTACCAGTTTGACTTTGCTTTGGCCATGAACCCATATTTCAAATGATTCTGTCCAAGGGACACGGATTTGAAGATACATGTTTTGGCTTTGAACTAAATGTCATAATTGTACATGTAAACTAGTAGTGGTGATATTGAAACATTATTAGTATAATAATAACAATAATTAGCAAATTGAATTATAGTGACATTAAAACAAAGGCACACAGACAAGATGGTGCCATTTGAAAAGTGTGTTTTTTTAATTTATCAAGTATTAACCACATAATCTGTCTTTTCTCTCTAGTCTAGCTATGGAGGCCTCATCTTGCTGTATGTGTTGGGTTCTTTCACCATGCTCATCTCCATCCTGGGAGCGTATGGCGCTCACAAAGAGAACAGGGTGTCCCTCATCCTGGTGAGTAGGAACTTATTCTCACACAACAACACGCATGCATGAAGATAGCTGGGAATGTGAACACATGCAAGCACATCATGTTAACCACTAAGGCCCTGTGATAAGAATATTCTGATTTTGCAACCAACGGTGAAGCGGGCTGTTTTAGCGCCACCATGGGGCTGATTTAAAAAAAAAATTGGGGTGGAGCTATGGCCTACTGGCAGTGTGTGTGCAAATCTGCAGTCAAGTGAAACTGTGCACTCAAAGCACAAATGTAATATCCTATACAGTTGGTGGTGGGAACACATCATTGGCTATTTATTCTATTGGCTAATATTTTGATTGTAACCTAAACCGTTAATTATTATCATTATTTACATTTTTAAATCATATACATATGTATGTATACAAATCAGATTGAAGGGCAAAAATCTAAATCTAATTTGGAGACTGGCACAAAAATCTGAAAATTCTACCATCCTTGGCTTGCACATCCCTAGTATTTACACTGTATATAATGCTCCCTCTGTTGTTTTTTTCCTCCCTCCGTCTAGTTCTTGGTGTGTATGATTATTGGAAGCCTGGTCATGCTGAGAGCTGGAGTCCCCGCTGCTTTTGTTCGTTCTGAGGTGAGACACACACTTGTGTGATGTGATTATGTTATGGAAATATAACAACTCAGTGAGATGACTCTTTGATAACCAAGACGAGTGACTTGACTCCAGAGAAGAGGAGCAAGTTGGTGAAGAAGATTCATTATTAGTAGCTGATGCCTCCAGGTAGCATCAAGCACAAAGGCTGATGAGTCGAAGCAAAGATTACAGCACAAGTCAAGAGTTTGTATAAGTTATACGTCTCTGCCCGCACAGCATGTGCATGTCACAGATTACATCCTGCTCCTCACTAACTACTCCAACTGTAAGTGCAGCTGAGCAGGAAACCGGTGGCTTGTGCCCCTTACTGTCAAGTTATAAGATGTTCTATGGCCGGGACAGGATGTGAACCTGTTTGGGGTTAAGAGAAGGAGAACACTCAATTAAACTAAGCCCTAGAAAGCGTTTAGGTTGCCAAAAACGTAATTACAATAAAGGCTGATTGTTAAATAAGGGTCAACAGCAGGTGCAAAGACATCTCCGACAGTCTACGTGGACCCTGAGACACTGTGTACGTGACAAAAAAACACAGCGTGTGCATGTTTGGGTTAAACGTTCATTAGACAAAACATGAAATCAATGTAAGGCCAACAGACAGAGCACAGAGTTGCATACAGAAGGATAACACCCTCTTGTGGTGTGGTAGCTATTTCTATACTAGATAAAATGGGCCATATTTAATCATTTTATACTCAAAATGTGTGGAAAAGTGGAAATAGCCAATCTACAAGCTCACAACGTGTCAAATTGCAACGCGTTGTGAGCTTGTAGATCGGCTATTTCCACTATGAAAATGTTTGGAACATTTAACATGGAAACGATTATGGTGATTATGCAAAAATAATGATGATTATCTTAAAGCGAAAATAGCCGTCTGCAAGTTCAGAACACGTGATGCGTTTGTAGATCAGCTATATATATATATATATATATATATATATATAGAATGTGTGTGTGTGTGTGTGTGTATGTATGTATGTATGTATATGGGTTTAAATGGTTAACAAGGTCTGTCCTAACCTAAGACCATTAAGATGTTTACCAAGCAAAATACAAGTCTAGAGATCATTTAAGAAGTGTTGCTGTGGATGTTAAGTTGCTTTGACTCTGTATGTGGCAGCTGGATGAGGTGATGGAAGAAAAGTTCAAGTCTTTGGTGCCATTGGATGAGACTAGAGAGGAGAACAAGAATCTGGCAAATGAAGTGCAGGAGTGGGTAAGAGACACACACACACACACACACACACACACACACACACACACACACACACACACACACACACACAGAGAGCATGACAAAGGACAAGAACACATACACGCACACACACGTAAAACGAGATCTTAATGACAGATTTGGGTCTCACTGGTTCCCAATCCAATGTGTGCAAAAAAACTGAACAATGTGTTTTCAATACATCTTATTGGATGGTTGGTTGTCAGGGAAAGTAAGCACACAAATACCGTGGGTGGAGCCATAATAATTGAAAGCATCTTTTTTTTTTGGTCTCAGTAAATACCCCCTCATGTAATAGGCAAAAACATTCAGTGAAAATGGCAGATCTAGAGGCTCACAAAGAGTCCTGTTGTGGCGTATTCCAGCAGGTAGATGATCCTGCAGTACCACATTGAATCAGATAAGACTCAAAATGTAGCTTCAAGAAAGTCTATATCAGACCAGTGACCAAGACCCCACGACTCTTGAGAAAACGACTACTTTCAGATCATTCTACAAACTCTGCAACTCAAGGACACATTGTCCTGCGCTTCCTGTTTTCTTGTCGTGTGCATTGGGTAAAATACAGGAGGATGTCAGACTGACCCAAAGGCCTCAGCCAGGAACTGACACAAACACACACAGTTCTCTCACTCAGGATGTTTGATAAGAGTATTAGTATTTCAACACTCGCATGCAAATGACACACACAAGTGGCAATGGGTCCACAGTCCACACATACATAGGCACTAGGGTTGCTGTGGTGATTTTCCTACCAACTAATAGACTAAATTTACAACTAATAACAGTGATATCGGATGTGCATAGCTTATTTTAATTACTCTCATTGTGTACCGTTAATCGATGTGGTGCCGGAACTTGTCTGCTCTAAATAACTGCGTTAATGTTATCAACCAGTAGGTGTCCTACTCGACACGCCTGGCATTGAGCCAGACACAAACAGGAAATGAGTAGCGAGAGCAGATCGTCTACAGGTTGTACTATGGATATATACGCTCCTGCTGGGTTTATAAATGCAGAGTATTTGTATAGCACATTTCAAGGCAATTCAACGTGCTTTAAACATGAAACACATGAAAAGGAAACTCATTATAAAAGGACATTTGAATTCAGTAAAAAGGAAGACTAACGCCTTTTTAATGGACACAGCAAAAAACACTATCAGAATTGAACAGTAAAAATGCATACTAGATGAATAGCAGCCTACTGTTGGTGCAGACAGAGAGTAGAACAGAGACTTTAACTTCAGAATTGTACCGGCCCGGCCATCATCTGAAAAATATATGAAAAAACGTAACTTAAAAATAAATGAATGAATAAAAGTAAAATGTTATCGGTGAGCAAGTAACGTAATCATTGTGGGCCTGCACACTGTGTAGCACTGGACACCGCAGCAACCCTAATAGAGACGCGCAGACTCATACGCACACTGTTAGTTTCGCTTCTTACACAAATCAAGTTATATGGTACAGCAGATGGGACATTGAAGCTTAATGAGAGTAATTGAAAATGTATCGCTCCCCCACCTTCCTGTTTGTCTTTCTTTAGCTCCACTGTTGTGGTCTGTTCTCCTACAAAGACTGGGAGAACCAAATCCCAAACTCCTGCCTGTGTAACGCTCAGGAGGAGATGGATGGGCAGTGCATGACCATAGGCTACGAAGTGAGTACATACACACACCACACATCCCAGTGTTTTCCCTAGGATTATTTTCAGGGATGGTGTTAGACCTCCTGAAACTACCAATGTTTTTGTGGGCTAGGGCATGTCCAGGCTTCACACTCCTGCTATCCTACTGGAATGAGTTACATTTGTTTCTAGATCCTTTATTTGTTTGACAATCTTCTCACACACAAACATCCACTGACGGGTGCGCTAGTTATCAGTACCACCCTTTTCTAGGCACGTCATAATAAGTGAGAATAGGCAACTCTGTGTACCAGCACAAAATATAAAACAGCCAGATAACGTTAGATGAGGCATGGTGTAACATAATGTTAGAAGCAGTGCAGAAATTGTTTTTAACATTGGGGCGGATGGAGAAACATTAAGAAAATCAACCTACAGTAAATACTACTAAAAGAAGTTCCAAATTTGTATAATCCTGCTTGTAGATTGGCTATCGTCACTACTTTTGCAAGTATAAATATTTACAGTATATGGGGGGAAAAATAAACATAAAAAGACGAAATATAGAGATACACGGTTTCTGTCCGACTGCGATATGAACCCATGAACAAACGCTTAAAGCTGTGGATGACTAACATCTCCTTGCTTTTACAGTCAATGATGTTCGGCCTGGCGAAGTCCATCCACAAAGAGGTCAGTCTCCAAAAACAGTCTTTACAAAAACAAAAAAGAAAATGATCTGAGGTCAAATTAAAAGATATTTCAGCTAAAGTATGAGACTATAAAGAGGTTTTAAAAACTAAAACTCTGTTTTTTTAACTATCATTCAGCCCTGCTATCCTCTCATTATGTACTACTTCAACTTGGTGGCTGATGTCGTGTTGGGCGTGATCTTCACTCTGGCTATCCTGGCGGTGAGTTACACAAACTAATTAATGTGGTTACATTTAGTCGCACAATTGGATGAATTCCGTTGGCATCAGCTATCTTATACATGGATGACATATGGCACACACACACCTTATTGCATTTGTAGTGCACTCTATGGGCAGAAGTGAAAGCCTTGTTTAACGGTCATTGTCGCGTTGAAATGTTTGCCATTTTTTTGTAAAATAGGCCCCTCCTGCAAAATTGGGCTGTTTTTGAAAGACTTGGGGTGACTTGTCTTCCTTGGCCTACTGGCAAACACACAGACTGGCAAAAAAAGCACATTCTCTGCCTCCCAGCCTGGCAGAGATTCATAATAAAATGCCTGCACGGTAGTAATATGAATGTTGGTACTCATGTGTTCGTCTCTCTCCTAACAGGTTCTGGGCATGGTGCTGTCCTCCATTCTGATCTACCAGCTGCGCGATGTCACCAGGACAACCATGGTGTTTACAATGCCAGCTGTCTTCAGCCCCCAGCCTCCGAAATACCAGGAGCTGTACAACACAGCATAGTGTGCTACACTACACTGTGTCTAGTTGTTAAAAAAAGAAAAGTGGGGGGGAAGGATGAAAGGGGTGGTATTGATCTTACGTTTTTTTTTTTTTTTTTTAGATTTGGCAAAATCTGCAATTTATATGTAAAAGTGTAGTTTTCCAATCATCTTATATAAAAAATTGGCCTAAGGGAGGTTCGGCCAGCAGACCACGTCGTCACACTCATGTCACAGATACCATATATGGGCATATCGGACAGATTGGCGGTGCGACCTAGGTGTGTGGCCTGAACCTCTAGTTCTCTGAGTCCAAGTCCATCATTGGATCTGTCATGTGGTAAACGTATTGAGCACTTTTAAAAAAAATAACACACACATTTGGCCACTCTTACCAGCTTTGAGAATTGTGTAACTGCTCAGAGACGATTTTAAAAACTAAAGCTTTCTGTCTAGCAGGTGAAATGGAAAGGGAATTCTGTTAAAGCACTGAAGGGAGGGGTTTTGTGCTAAAACTTTTTTTTTTCAGATTTAATACCAATGGTAAAGAAGATCCTCATTTTATAATTTCTGGCTGACAGTAACTGTTCAACTTGTTAATATTTACCATTTAAAATATTACACATTTCTGATTTGTTGGCGTTGCCTCATTGAATGTGAAGTGTGAGTTCACATTATATTGATATATATATATATTTTTTTTATATAAATATATATATATAAATATATATATATATAAATATATATATATATATTCCGTCTAGGACATATGAGGCATTTTTGCTTGTTAAGCCCCTGTAAATACTCTCAAATTCCTTCCACATTGTCTTTATATACCGTGTTGTGTTAAGGGTCAGAAACATTGGGAAATTATACTTTAAACTGAGTGCTGTGTGTTGTGAAAATGTGACGGTAGTCATACTGTTATCCCCTCTGCCAGTGTAGATGGAGATTTAAAGTCAAATAAGGACTGCGCCTTAAGATTTGGCTGTGATTTTAAGCATTGTTTTGTTTAACTTTGTACCGTTTCCTTGGTTTTGACTATGACGTGAATGTAACAAAGGGATTCTAAATGCCAAAGAATGCATATGGCACTGAAAGGGCCAAAACACTTGTGCCTTAAGGGACCCAGGCCCCTCGTTTAAGAGAGATTATTTAGGTTGTTGATATTAAAACTTACGGTTTCGTTATTTCCATTTCTGCTCTGATATGTATGGGTGTGAGCTGTCCTTGGATGACAATAAAGTTGACTAAATGTACAGGGCTGTTTATCTTTGTTCTGTGTGTTTTTGTGAGCAATTAGATTTTGTTTAAAATTCGCTGAAATGGCTTTTCACGACCATATGATGGTCGCATTAAGAAATCATGAACACATTGTCCGACCGACCCCCAAAAATGAATCACACATTGAGGGGGTCCTCTACACAACACAGCCGAAAGCTATTTCACTTGGACCCGTGTCCTAAGCTGTCACCCCACCGTTTCTTAACCAATGCAGACCTGAGGCTGATTTTAAAAACTCTTTCTAAATCCTAAAACTTTTTGGATATGGAACATGACAATGTTGATGCATCTCTTATAAATAATGAACATGATGTATTGGAATTTGGGACAACAGATGATGCATCTCGTATAAGAACATAGACGTCATTAGATGGCCATGGACTATTCATAACACTGACTATTACTAACTAGGGTGACGGGTATTTCCTGTCAGGGCTGCAACCTTTTACAGAGTTCTGCACAATGAGTACTTTCTACTTTTGGTACTTTAAGTACATTTTGATACCTACACTTTTGTACTTTTATTCAAGTAAAAATTGTAATTGACTTTTTCTTGTAACAGAGTATTCCTACACAGTAGTATTGATATTTTTACTTAAAAGTAAAAGACGCGAGTAGTTTTTACACCACTGCCTATGATACCATTTAGAGCTGAATCAAGAGTCAAAGGTTTCCGCCCTGTTCAACTTGTTATGAAGACGTAGTGGTGAAGGATCATATATATCTATGTGAAGGATCTGCCCACGTTGTCTTTACCACGTCTGGAAAGGAAGACATACAGACAGCACAACATTTCACATTTGCTCAAAGACGGACTATTAATCTCACTATGGCAAAAATCAACCCTCGTCTCAAGAGTCTGTTCACTTCCTACAACTTACTTTTTTCGGTGAGTACTAATGTTTGGTTCTCCAAACCTAAATGGAAATACTAAGCGTAAAGAAGTGTGCACACTTCATAATCTTCCAGTGGTGGAAAAAGTAAACGGATCAATACTGCAATGTAGAAATACCCTGTTACAAGTAAAAGTGCAAAAGTATTGGTATCAAAATGTACTTGAAGTCCCAAAAGTAGAAATTGTGCAGAATGTCCCATTTCACAAGTTCAAAATGTATACAAATATTTTGAAAATAGCAGATCTACCAATGCATTGTGAGCTTGTAGATCTGCTATTTGCATGACCAAAATGTAAATAGGGCTGAAGTGGTTCAGACAATACTACAAATGTCTAGCCTACTCTAGGTGGAATGTGAAACCTCACCTATAAATATAAATTACTATTAATTTAACTGACCCTGAAAGACGTGGTTTATTAAAATGTCTTTGATGTGTCTCAACCATAACATGTCAACTCCATAAGTCCTTCTAAATCCAAACTAAATAGGCATATATATATATATATATATATATATATATATATATATATATATATATATATATATATATATATATATATATATATATATATATATATATATATATATATATACGCCTATTTAGTTTGGATATGATCCTTCACCACTAACCCTAACCCTAATTTTTGGACATCCAGAATTATTTAAGTGATCATAGGATATAATAACATAGGATGTTCTATGCTTCTGTCATATTTAATGGTCTGGGGCTACTCAAATTATATAGATTGAAGCTTTAACTTTGGGCATGGTAGGGCTGGATATATTATATGGATATTGTGATATGAGACTATATCATCTGGGATGTTGGATATCGTAATGTAATATTGTGTAATATAATACATTTCGCTTTGAGATTAGCTGTTCACAAACGGACGGACGGACACACGGATGGACGGACAGGGGGCAAAACATAGTCGCGGCCACCCCTTCGGCCTGGCGGAGGCAATAAAAACAGGCCTCTTGTGGACCCTGACTGTAGATGTGAATTGGCCTGCAGTTGGCTGAGGACAATAAATAATATATGATGATATTGTCCTCTCATGTTTCAGATTGTTGGTGTACTTATCCTCGTTCTGGGCCTGTGGAATGACACCTGGCGACATACGGACACAGAGGTAATAAAGGCATACACACAGATCACACACAGTGTAGTGGACCTTATCAAGCAATTAAAAATGTAACACATTTACAATGTTATAGGTTATATCTTTAATCAGTCATTCACATATTGACTGGCTATTCTGTTCTAGGTGACCTAAATAAGAGGAAGCTGGCTAACCATGCAACTTCCCTATTTCTGAACCTTCACTTCCCCATTTTCACTTTTTTATATATACAACTCTCAGTGGTAAAAAGTGTACTATTTATATGACTGGATTGCCGCTTGGAGCTGTGCCACCAATTTTGATGACTCCATGATCTTTCCTCTAGCTCCACCCTTGGGCTAAACTTGTACACATGGCAGATTGCCATGAAACTTTATGAGTGCATTCATGCTCACTGGGAGATAAACCTAAATATTTGAGTCACCTCATGACCTATCCTGTAGTAGCGTCACCCCCAAGGCCAAAATATCGACACTTCATGCAAGATCTCATAATCGAATCTATCTAAACTTATCAGATTCTGCGATGAACCCTATGGTTTGTTCGTGGCCCCATTGCCAAGTGAGCCGTCTACAAATGTTATTTTCTCTCTCTCTCTCTCTCTTTCTGTAGTTGGTCCGTGAAATAGTACTCCTCTCGCTGTACTTGCTGGGTACTCTCACCTTGATCATCTCCCTTCTGGGAGCCTATGGTGCTCACAATGAAAACAAGTTGGCCCTCATCATGGTGAGTTGAACCTATTTCATACACAAGCACACGGGCACTGTAACACAGACACACATGCATGCATGATGACAAGGCTGGCTACAGTCTGTAGACCAGGGGGGCTTGGCGTGAAGGCACAACCTGAGCATCCACTTAAAGACCCATGAAGTGGAACCTACCTCTGGAAAGTCCCTTCTCTAACCAATAGGTGACTTCCAAAAGGGTCATGGATGATTTATACTTGGTAAGTTGGTTGTGTGCCATGTTGCATACCAAAATAGCAGATGTACCAGCTCACAACCTGTCAAATCACATTGTAATGCATCATAGCGCAACACATTGTTTATGTAGATCTGCTATTTTGGTGTGCAACACTGGTGCACAGTATAAAGTAAAAATCAGGTCATGTATCATTTATTTAGTTAGTAGAGTAGCGGTGGTAGTTGTAGCAGTAGGAATACTAAAATGTAAACTGTGAGCTGGAAGTTGACAGTTGGAGGTTGACATAAACCAAGAACAATTGTCTTCTTTTGGCCGGCTGGGACTTTCTGAATGAGTTTCTGAGTGGGAGACCAGAATTCAAAACGGACCCAAAAGCATTGCCTCCTAGTTTCATTACTGAGGAGCCATTCCCGGATGTTCACCAACCTCCCTTCTTCACAGCTTATTCCTTAAAAGCTTTGGCTCAAACATCTGTCATTTAATACAAGTTTACTATCGAGTACAACTTTAATGTTGGCTACAACAGTGGACAATATACAGACCTCTCTGTCTTAAACAGAGTGTGTAGGGCAGCATGTACAGAAACATAGTTGCAGATGTGCTATTGAAGAGCAAAAAAAGTAATGTAAATAATCGAAGTATACATAAGTGAACTACAACAATATAATAGGACTACTTGTACAATACTAGTCTAATATTATATATTTTTTTACATCCATGTGCTGTGAGAACCAAAGCAAACTGTCCTACAATGACATTGACACTGTATCTACAACCCCTCCACCCCCACCCCCATTTTTTTCCAATTTCTGTCTCCACTCCATCTAGTTCTTGGTGTTTATGATCACTGGAAGCATTGTAATGCTGAGTACTGGAGTCTCAGCTGCTGTTGCTCGTCCTCAGGTGTGATGTTATCATGATAAACAAGTAGCAACGCTAATGTTTCACACTTAATGTAGAGTTAATAACTTAAAACCTCATTTATACTTTGTTGTACGGCAGTGTTGCTCACTGGAAATAACTGATTTTCAAGCTATTCTTCATACAACGAAGTATACATTTTATTGAAGGTTAAAACAATGATGTTTAACAGCCAACCAATCTGAATACATGTCAACAAATCTGATCTAAGCTACTTAACCGTGTGTGTGTGTGTGTGTGTGTGTGTGTGTGTGTGTGTGTGTGTGTGTGTGTGTGTGTGTGTGTGTGTGTGTGTGTGTGTGTGTGTGTGTGTGTGTGTGTGTGTGAGAGTGTGTGTGTGTGTGTGTGTGTGTGTGTGTGTGTGTGTGTGTGTGTGTGTGTGTGTGTGTGTGTGTGTGTGTGTGTGTGTGTGTGTGTGTGTGTGTGTGTGTGTGTGTGTGTGTGTGTGTGTGTGTGCGAGTATGCGTGTGTGCGTGTGTGCGTGTGTGCGTGTGTGCGCGCGCGTGTGTGTGTGTGTGTGTGTGTGTGTGTGTGTGTGTGTGTGTGTGTGTGTGTGTGTGTGTGTGTGTGTAGATGGTGGAGCACATGGAAGATATGTTTAAAACAGCTGTGCCATTGGACAAGACTACTCAGAGGAAAAATAATCTAGTGCACTCAATGCAGAAGACGGTAAGACAGACTTTACACACAGCTTTAACACATGCATAGGCCTGCACTGTCTATAGGGGCTATCATTAGCTCCCCAGTTCTAAAGCCAGGGAACAAAAAGATGAGAGGTTTCCTTGATGATCTTGCGAATTTGTCTGGGACCCGAAACTCCAGTAAAATCCTGTATAGCAGACTGCTAGAGATGTTTGAATAGCTGTGCTCTAGAAGAATAAAAACTAAAGTCAGGGCCTATACAGTATCCAATAGTGGTCAATACATATTTGTGAAAAGAAATGTCTGTTAAATCACATACTGTAGATGTTTATGTTGATCACACGGCCCGTCCCTTCTTGTTTCTTTTTTTTTTTTTTGCAGAAAAGACGCTGTAGGCAGCACATTTCCGTTATAAAAGGCACCTAGTGTGAATAGGCCCTTAAACACCAACGCCCTCGGTGGGCATTCGCCAGAAATAGCCTATCTACAAGCTCATAGTGCGCCACGAAGAGATGAGAGTTGTCAAAGAGATTTGGTGTAGAAGGAAACAACAGCAGACCAAGCACAGTTGCAACTCAGGTCTGTTTCACAAAGAGTAGTGGGTTTAGTGGTTAAAGAACACAGACATTCACCAAGTGGAACCATACTAATAAAGATTAGGAAAGCAGCTCATTTTGCTGGGGTACATTCAATAAAAAAAAAAAATGGGGCCGTTAGTATGCAACGTTTTCCGTATGGAATAACATGTTTCCTTAAAAAGGCTGTGTGCACAATGGATCCAAGTCCTTTACAAATCTGTCCACTGCATCTTGGTGTGACGTTCAAAAGACATAATTGTATCTTTTGATTGTTGTATGTAGCACTGTGCAGTGACAGTTTCATAAACTTTTATACTCTACTTTCTCCTCTACATATAATGATCAATCTCACCATATTATATCACAACAGAGGATCAGCTAATTGATGATAATACTCAAAATAATTAGCTCATAGATCGTAACAAAAGTCTCAATGGTAAAGTGGATTATCCTTCACCTGAAATGTTTGCCTTTCAGCAAAGAATGGGCTTCTGCCACATAGTTGCAACGCTTGAGTAACACAACAGGTGTTCAACGCAACACTGTTTCCGTTTGAATAAACAGTGAATGCGTGCCTGATGTGAAACCACTGTTGTACAAAACAACAATTCACCATCTGACATTTCCTGTTCTCAGTAAATGAATGTTAAACCAGTAAACCACACACACATGCACGCACGCATGCATGCATGCAGGCATGTATTTTGGTCAAAATACATTTCTGATCTTGTGCTACATCATGAATCATTCAGACCTCTCAAGTAATCTGGGACAGGTCTGCTTTCTGAACCCAGAATCAGAACCAAATGTGGAGAAGCAGCGTTGAGTTTATGCACTACATATGGAACAAACTCCCAGGAAACTGTTGGTGTGCTACAACTGTCAGTTACTTTATATCAAAGCTGAAGACCATTCTGTTTGCCGCTGGTTTTTACTTTATTGCGTGCTGTAATTTTATTCTATTATTTGTCTTTAATTTGTACAATTTTTTTGTCTTAATGCACCATTGTTTTGTGTAAAGCACTTTGGCAAATGGCTAGTTGTTGAAATGTTCTTTATGAAAAAACCTTGCCTTACACTAATCTTACAATCATTAAATTCCAACCCATACAGATGCACAAATACATGCACAAACAGCACATATAAAAGTATCAGAGACACATACAGTAAGTGTCTGCCGCCAGCTAAGACTAGACATGTGGCTTCCACCACTCTGACAACTTCTACCACAACTTGTTATTCTTTCAGATCAGTTTCACACAGCATGCGAGTCAATGATGCCATTGTCCTGCATGTCCTGCATGTCCTGTTTTCTTTTATCATATTTGAGTCAAATCGAAAAGGGTGTCTTGATGGCTAACCGAAAAACCTCAGCCAGGAACTGAAACTGTTTTTATGACGGTTAAGGCAGTTTCTACAACAAACACGTGAACCACACACATAAACAGCATTCACTCAGGATTAAACCAGTTGTTGTCTGTATTTGAACACACATGAGCCCACATGCACATGCCCAAATGGGCACGACGGCACATACACTACAATACCAACTCAATGTATTTTATATTTGATGTCCCTCATTAATGTCTCAATGTTTTAAAGGGTTTTATTTGTCAGGGTTTTCTTTGTTAATTAATGGAGAGAGAGGGCTCACACTTTGTCCACTGTCTGTCTCCAGAAATGACTTCAATGTAAAAAGTTCCTTTCCTGTTTGTCTTTCTTTAGCTCCACTGTTGTGGTCTGTTCTCCTCCAATGACTGGAAGAACCAAATCCCAGTATCCTGCCTGTGTGACTCTCATGAGATGGAGGGGCGGTGCACAACCGTGGTGAGTAGCCTACACGTGTACACATTAAACAAACATATCATGCATACTACTGTACATAGTGATTTGTGTTGTTGTTTTCAACTGTCAGAAAACATTATTTTGCTTGGTGAAAACAACAACAACTAGTGTTTGGATTCATATTTGTTCATATCAGTAATCACTCTCTCTATGCATGCATGCATTGCACAGCTTCACACATGAACTGTAAACATACTCCGATGCATATGCATTTGCGTGCGTGCACATTTGAATGTGAGTCCACAAATTATGTTATGTAGGGAGTCAAAAATAACAGGGTTAGATAATTAATGAACACATACCGTAGCTCTCTCGCTTTCTCTCTTTCACGCACGCACGCACGCACGCACGCACGCACGCACGCACGCACGCACGCACGCACGCACGCACGCACGCACACCCCCACGCACGCACGCACGCACGCACGCACGCACGCACGCACGCACGCACGCACGCACGCACACACACACACACACACACACACACACACACACACACACACACACACACACACACACACACACACACACACACACACACACACACACACACACACACACACACACACACACACAGTTGTTGTATAGTGATGACTTGCATTTCTCCTGTCCAGTCATACGGCCAGATGACCAAGACCATCTACCCACAGGTCAGTCTCTCTTAGTGCAATTATGCCTGCCTTACAGAGAAAAGTATTCAAATCATCAACATTCTTCCTACCTTGAAGCCCTATTCAAAGGAATTTCAGCTACAGCAAAATATTATACTATGGGGATTCAAAACAGAAGATTAAAACTCATCGTCTTATCTTGTTCTTCAGCCCTGCTTCCCTATCATTGTGAGCTACTTTAACTTGTTTGTTGACTACATCTTGGGCGTGTCCTTCACCCTGGCTGTCATGGCGGTGAGTTACAACACACAACAACAAATGTAGTGATGTTTAATTTAGTCTTTAGCTTCACTCCATTGATGCAAGAATTTATTTTATTTTATTTAGTCATATAGTTTTACTTTGGACAGCTCTGTGTAGCTTTTTTCTTTCAATGCAGACTTGGGCCTTGACTGTCAGCCTTAAATTACAACATTTTCGATAATGGCTTGCAGTTAGGTTTCTTATTGCACAGAAGAATAGCTAAACCTAAGACAGGATGATAGGTGAAACAAGTTCTGAGTTGTATGAAACAACCTAAACACTATGAATTGAAGTCCAGGGCATCTCAGAATCTTTCCAAGGGATTGTTCTTAAAGCGTTTCTAGGACAAAAAATACGCAGAGTAGGACATAGAAGGAGCTCTATGAAGCTTCCTACAGCCACTTTCAGTGAGGAGTACGAGTTCTCTTTTGAGAATGAATGGATCATGGACCACTAGTGGCCCACAGTGGTCCATAGGATAATTACAAGTGATCCTTGTGAATATGTTTTAAAATGTTTAAAACAATTGTAATGTTGTTAAATGTATCAAGTCAAAAACAAAAAAGCTTGAAATTACATATTGGGCCCTATTTGGCTTAATTATCAGGTCTTGATGACTTAACTTATAAGACCTGGAGGCGTGGCCAATGCTGTTTCGCTATCTTGAGTGGCCGAACATCATTGGCCACACGTCCAGGTCTTCAGTTAATACATAAGACCTGGTAATTAAGACGTGCAAGTCGCACACCGAAAATACCAGATCTACAAGCTCACAATGTCGCAAAAGTTGCGAACTTGTAGATCTCTTATTTTCGGTGTGTGACATTGGTACTGTATGCAACCAAGTATGAATCTGGCTTTAAGATCATTCATGCTAAATATAAATCAAAAGGTTTTGACTTTACTTGTCAGTTCTCCTATTTCTGATCTCCTTCAGCTCTAAAGGGTTGCTGTTGTTTCCTTATTCCTTTGCTCGCAAACTATCTCCGCTGACCACAAAGATGTGATTTGGAGATCAGAAGCCCGCTGCTCCAGCATAATCCTATTTCCAAAGGCCACGCCCCCTAAAAGCTTGCCATATTATTGCCATGGCAATGCTCATTTTAATTAAAGTATTACCCGGCAATACTAGTTCTCAGAGATGATAATATAGCACATCTGGTAGTACTAGTATTGCCCTCATGTTGGTATTCACGTACATTGATTTTCACAGGTGCTGGGCATGGTGCTGTCCTCCACCATGATCCACCAGATGCGAGACGTCACCAAGCCAACCATGGTGCTGAAGCTGCCAGCTGTCTTCACCCCCAAGCTTCCCAAATACCAGGAGCTGTTCAACACACCATAGTGTGTACAATGAGTTTCGTTAACCACTTATGCCCTATATACTTTTTTTTGTACGATGAATAGTAAAACAAAAAATAGCCCATCTTGAGCTTGTAGATTGAAAAAATGTAAAACGTAAAATGAACGTGGTTAAAGACAAACATGGGGAAAGACTAAAAGTGATTTTTATCTGTTCTAAAAGTGTCTTCCCATGAATGAAAATGCACATAATGGTGCAGTCCAAAACTCAGCTGTACATGCAATGGCTTGGCAACTTTCAGCAAAATGTGGGCCCAAGTCAGAGTAAAAGCTTTCATGATTCAAGTTTCTTTATTAGGATAAACTCCTTGAGATGAGCCATCTCGTTTTAGAGGAGGTCCCAACATAAATACATGTCACAATCGTTACATGTACACTGAGTAGACAAAACAAAATAGACAGACGAAACAAACGAAACAAAGGGCCGGATCTACCATATGGGCACTTTGGGCACGTGCCCCGGGGCCCTGGGCATCAGGGGGCACCCCAAGGTGGTTGAAAAAAAAAAAAAAAAAAAAATGTGTTTTTTTTTTTTTTTTTTCCATGATTTTTTTCCCCATTTTGTTGTTATCTAATACAAATAACACAGTGTAAAATTATCTAGATTAGAGGAAGAAAAAAAAAAAAAAAAAAAAAATTCGCGCACGCGCGCTTCGCGCGCGGCCGCATGAGGGGGGGGCACTGGCAGTTGGTGGTGCCCAGGGGCACTGTGAGGTGTTAATCCAGCCCTGAAAAACAGACACACAATAACATTATGAACCTTGACAAACATCACAGCCTTAAGATGCATAAAATCCAGTAATATAACACATTCTGAAAATGGTATGTTCAACACAGTGACTAAAGAACAGTATTTAGATTAATAGAACTGAAAAAAATAAAGTATGGCGTCATGTATGATGGCAGGTTTATCGATAACAAGAGCATACAACTTCAAAGTAAGAAGACAGTGCACATTTAAAAAGTGGGAATGTTGAAATGGATCTGATATTAACCGGTAAATTATTCCAATCTGAAGGAGCTTTGAAAGAAAAGGCATGTTTACCAAATTTACTACTTGCCAAGTGCCAACTGGACAGTAAAATAAACCTGTGTAGAGTGTCTGGTACGTTGTGTTAAAGGAATGGGAACTAAAAAGCGTTTAAGGTAGATGGGATAACTAAAATAAATACATTTGAATACCATTTGAAGCCAGTGCGTGTGTCTTCTTACTTGTAGTGATTGCCATTGAAGTCTGTCATACATTATGCAGTGGTGTGTGAGAAAAGGACAACCAAGGACAAATCTACAGAGTCTATATGCTGTGTTAAGTGGAACAAGATCTTTCTTCGAGGCATTTTGATATACCACGTCACAATAATCAAACAATGGAAGTATTAATTGTGTAGCCAGTTTCTTACGGACATTGAGTGAAAAACAGTCTCTGGATCTATATAAGACACTTATTCCAAAGTTAACCTTTCCAGCCATACACCAAGATATTTTATGTTGTCAGCTTTATGCAGAGGCATGCCGTCATGACTGGTTATTATAAAGGAAGCAGGAGTGGATTTGAGTTTAGGTCTAGTGCCAAAGATCATGATAAAAGTCTTTGATTTATTAAGCAGTAATTTGTTATGCAAGAGCCAGTTTTGTAAAATATTGTAGTCATATTGCAACGAAGGTTGAATTTGTGATGTGTCTGAACTGGATGTATAGATAACCGTGTCATCGGCATAAAGCTGGGAACAACAGTGTTTAAAAATTGAGGGCAGACTGTTCACATAGATAGAAAAAAGAAGGGGTCCTAATGTAGAACCCTGCGGAACACCTTTTTGTTGAACCACCATGGAAGATTTATTTCCTTGCAGGACAACACACTGTTTTCTATTATGTAGGTATGAGTTGAACCATAGAAGGGCATTTTGCGAAAGGCCAATAGCATGAAGCTTGTCTAAAAGAAGATATCGGTCAACTAAATCAAAAGCTTTCGTTAAATCAATAAATATTGCACCAGTCAGTTGACCATTCCCTGCTGAGGAATATACATCATTTGTGAGTTTAAGTAATGCAGTTGTAGTGGAATGATTCATACACTGCACTTGAATAGAAGTTATTAAGTCAATCACTCTGAACACAGGATCTTCCGGTTTTCATTTGAATGAAATAATATGAGCATAGACATAAAAATGTCAGACAGAAAATTGTACTGTACACGTTTACTGTGAATTCTTGCTTAATTAATGTCCGATCTACGTGTGCTGAAAACAGGACAATGCTAGTCATGCTGTTATCACCTCTGCTAGTTGAAGATTTGAGGTTAACTAGGGACTGTGCCTTGAAATTTGGCTGCATTGTTTTGTTTTATTTTAACTTTATATTTCCTTTTTTTCATGATGACAGTGAATGTACCAACAAGTTATTATAAAAGTCTCACAATAAGGGAATGGGATATGTGTTGCACTGAAAGAGGTAAACATGTGCCATTTATTTTTCCCCCCCATCCCCTGGGGAAAATATCAAATAAAATTGATAAAAGATTCTTTACATTAGCATTAATAGTAAGATAGATTAACGTGTTTCCTTATTTATTTTTGTATTAGCCTCGGCTAGAAACCCCACATACAATGCAACAGTGATACATACGTTTTTGTATTGTCCCTGTGCATTAACATCTGCTTTAAAATGCACAAAATGTAAGTCTAAATGTTGTTTGTGTGTTTTTCTCTAGGCATGTATCAAATGAAAATAATTACATTTTCAGGCATGCATGCCTCCCCTCACAACACACACAGACAAGCAATACAAATAAAAAATTGTCCTACTCATGGCAGCTGGCTCTGAAATGTGTCTCAAACTCATGACTGTGCCATGGATTGTGTTTGTTTGCATTCAAACACAACTCTACACACTAGGTGATTTCACCAACCATCAAATGTCCAACCAGTCAGAGAGAATTAATTAGCCGAACCAGCTGGTGTAATATTGGTTTGAAATGCACTCGGAATGAGGTTAGATTGAGTCAATGGTTAATCTACATCAACAGATGGAAGTGTGGGGTGTGTGAGTGATCATGGCTATGTTAATATAATATAATAATATCTTATAGAGTGCAGAGTGTGTGTGTGTGTGTGTGTGTGTGTGTGTGTGTGTGTGTGTGTGTGTGCGCGCGCGCGCGTGCGTGCGTGTGTGCGTGCGTCGTTCGTGAATGCGTGAGTGTGTCGCGCGTGTGTGCATGCATGCGTGAGAGCTTAGCATGAGAATTGTGCCTGATAGGTTAGTGTGTGGTTAAAGTATGTAGGTTGTGGTAACTGTATGCTTGCATGTTCCTGACAAAGAGCGATAGGTGTGTGTGTGGGTTGTTTCCACTGAAACCTGTGGTGAGTAAAGACACTCCTCTTTCCCATTTTCAACCTCTGAAAACACTAGTAGCCTACACTAGTACAGTGGTTCTCAACCTGTGGGTTGGGACCCACATGATTTTTTTGGGGGGGGGTCCCCAGATGACAGTGAAGTGACAATTGAAGGACTGTTAAGACCTTTTTAATATTTAGGAAAAAAATAAAAGAAAAAAAGACCATTACTGCATCAAAAGTAATCAACAAACAGACTATACTATACAAACTGAAAATATCCGAAACTAGCAGATCTGCAAGCTTGTAGATCGGCTATTTTCACAATATTAACTGTGGAACCGATTCAAACTAAATTTAATGCTCCTTTAGCTCCTACAATTCCAAGTGCTTGTCAGGGTGGGGGGTCCCCAGTTCAAATATGATTATTGTGGGGGGTCGCGGACCGAAAAGGTTTAGAACCACTGCACTATACACTTATCATAGCCAAAGTGAAAAGGCCTAAATGTGAATTACCAGATTATTCAGTACTGATACAATATTTAAAGCAGTGGGAAAGTACAGAGATGCTGTAGAAAATCAGTGAGTGAGTCATTGACATACATTCCACTCGACTCTGTGTGTGTGCGTTGGTGTGTGCGTGCGTGTCTACCACAGCTTCACAGTAGAAACACATCTGAAATTCAAGACAAACAAGGCAAACTGTGTTGATCGTTGTTTATGATTAAAAGACAAGTACAATAGTGACAAATGCAAGGCAAGAATCACTTGCTATCAGTAATGGCATCACCTTTTTTGTATGGCAGTAGGCCTATGTAAATATGCCACTTGACAAATTAGGTCTGATGTAATTATATAGCAAATGTAGCACAAAAATAAGGATTGGAGAGCTAGGGTCTAGAGCCATGGGTTACAAACTATCTTTCCCGCTACACATTTAGGCTTCAAAGTTAGACCCAGTAGTTTGGGGCTAACTGCTAGGCGCTCATCCCCTTGAGGGGATAGTATGGCATGGGGACAGCATTGATCATGGGGTCATATAGATTGGGAACAGCATTGTTCGGCACAAATACCAAGTCATTGCTTCGCCTGACAGGGGTGGCAGGGGTGGCTGCAGGCGTAACAGTAACCAAGGCGTCACAGTAACCAATCTGGCAGAGTAGGGACATGGAGAGTAGCACACCCAAGATCTGTACCAAGACAAAATATATCATATTAGGCAACTGTCAAAATGATATCATATAAATGATTTTTTGTGTTTGCAGTTTTACGGTATATCAACTGTCTGGGATACATATTTATTATCATGTGGGTGTAAGAGAAAGTCTGATGACTTGTTACTGTCTATGTTAATGATGTGACAATGTTTTCTAGCTTTAATAAATACTGTAATACCACCTACCGCTGTTGCTGCAAAACCATAGATGAATCCCAGGACTGGCAGAAGGATAGGACCACATGGCTGAGGAGATTCAGAGACAGTATAGTGTAGAAAGTGAAAGCCTGTCCAAGGGAATGAAAAACCATGCATACAGTACAATCAATTTCCAAGCCCTCTTACCTGCTTGTAGACATGCTTGGGTTGGGTAAATGCAGATAAAAGAAAACAGATAATCTTTCAGTTTAATTTGAAAAATACTGGAACCATTTTCTTCTGTAAAATCTAAGAGCAAGAAATGAATAGTTTATTTAAAGATAAATCATATTTGAAACCAGTGATAGCAACTGGACTAACCAACTCAGAAATTATATTTTGAATCTTATGTGTTCATTTTGTAATTATTATTCATACTGTATATAAAATACAGTGAATTCAAATGTGACCGACCAAGGTTCTGTATCCATAGGAGTTGGAGGAGCTGGTGTGTATTGTAGTGCAGCGGGAAGTGTCTTCACTGGGACACTCACAGCTGTTAGGAACCTTTAATCCCAAACGACTGTAATCTGTATAGCCATCCAAACCACAGCACTCATTCTGCGTGCACACGCACACGCACACGCACACGCACATGCACATGCACATGCACATGCACATGCACATGCACATGCACATGCACACGCACACGCACACGCGCACGCGCACGCGCACACACACACACACACACACACACACACACACACACACACACACACACACACACACACACACACACACGCACACACACATGCACACACAGGCACACACAGGCACACACACACACACACACAGAGAAAAACAAGTCATTATTTTACATTATGTCCTTTAATGTCTATACAGGCATTAGTTTATACTATACTGTACCTGCATCTCCAAAATCCTGAGCTCAGCAATGAACTTGTCATTCTTCATCAGTGTGGGTTTAATTTCCTGCATGTCCTTAACCTGTAGCTCAAAAAATAAAATACAGCAGTCTTTCTCAATTCTTCTCAAATGTATTTGCACAGCTATTAATCACTGTTAGAGAGACTCAAAGGGCTTTACAGGACCACACTGACACACCATTGCTCCGATCCATAACAAAAAACTTGGCAAAAACACTGTTCAGGGGTCTGCCATGACAATTGTAACGCCAAGGAGCCACAGGTGCACCGATGCTCCAGGTCTGGTTTGAAAATAGTCTAATAAAAAAAACTAAATTGCACATATATGGGGCACTACAGCAATGTTACAACAGTGTTTAACACTTCAAATGGCCATACATCTGTGACCATTGCTCTGATCAGTGCAATATAGGACTAGAATTGAAGGCTGTGTGGCGCAGTAATTTGTTGAAATGTGCAACACTAAACTAGAGGAAAAGTCATGGGATCACTCAAATGATTAGAGTTCCTCCTCAGGGAGCATGCATGCACTCGGCATATTTGGTGATCTGTCCATTTGAATTTGAGATATATTGTGTGCAAGTACACATTTAATTTATATGGGTGGCGTTAGAGGAAAGGGCAGTTCAGTCAGTAGTTTTCTTATACCTTATAACAACTTCACATCACAACATCTGTTCAGTGTTTCTACAGTCACCAATGCTGATAAATCTGTTTATCAGCATCCTCAAAAGGGCTTACCTGAGGTGCAAACTGAGAGACTTTGTTTCCTAAGACGAATAGAGTGACGGCTCCACCCAACATCTCTATCAGACACTACAAAGGATAGATACAGTACTGCATGAAAAACAGAGTTAATTATGTGATAGAACATAATAGAACACAATGGACCATAGATAGTACGGTAGAACAGAGTGGACAATATAATATAATTGAATTGAATTGAATTTAATGAATAGCAATTGCATTTACCATTCTCAGGGCAACAGAGTTCTCTTTGTAAGCTCCAAAAATCCCCAAAAAGGAGAGGATGATACAGGCCACAGCCATTACATAGATCCAAACGAGACCACTGGCCACATCGCCAATCTGTGTAGATAATTTATGTGCAGAGTGGAAGGATGTAGAAAAGTAGAACACTAATAAACTGACCAAATGGACATCAAAAAGGTAAGCTAAACAAAGTACTGTACAGACACAGAGACAGACAGACAGACAGACAGACAGACAGACAGTCTCAGACAGACAGACAGACAGACTGTCTTTGACAGACAGACAGACTGTCTCTGACAGACAGACAGACAGACAAACAGACAGACAGACAGACAGACAGACAGACAGACAGACAGACAGACAGTAATCATTACCTCATGGTTGTAGTTACTGGCCATCAACGCAAGGAAAAACAACACACATCCTGCAATCTGAACAAAAGATCTACAACTCAGAGACTGAATTTACAATTCAGATACAGTAATGGCATGAACAAGTAACAGGGGTCTCCATATCTGTTCTGCTATTTAGCAATCTGGGAACCCATCTGCACAAAAAGGGGGATTTTTAAATGTATTTTTCTTGGAGCTCTTAATCTGTCTTGAGAGATTAGCTATTTAGCAAACATCACTTCCAAAGAGCTGGACACCTGACTCCTGTTATTGAACAAATACTCTAACAATGATTTCCGTCGGTTATAGAGCTTAGAGCTATTGATAAAAAACAAACCAAAAAACCCATTCAATTATACCTCTTTTAATTACACACAAATGACTCAGTAATTATAAAATAGATGTAGCAACCTGTTACCTGGTCATAAAGTTAGCCAGACACTAACTTTATGGCTAAAGTTATATAGCTACTGGAAAAGGTAGCTATATCGTTTTACTTGTATATTACTCATTATTACCAAAATACAATGAATCATTTATTGTCTATTTTATTTGGATATTATGTTGCTGTCTTGTTGATTTTTGAGGAAACCAGTTGTTTCAATGTATTTCAGTATGGTATGAAAATTAAGTTGCAGAGATGTGTAACTTGCTTGAGAAAGTTAATACAAACCATACATTTGAGAACATTTTAATTTTACTTTATTATCGCCTTATTAACCACATGAACTCTAACCTCTCTCTTCTAGGCATGTAATAACAGGCGAACATTGGGCGAAAATAGCGACACATACATTCATTGAAAATAGTAGATCAACAAACCACAGCAAAGAGATTTGGTTTAAAGGGAAACCCATATATACTGTATGGTCATTACATAATTTACTGGCTTACCTAAAAATGATTTTATTTTGTATATAACAGTGGTTCAACTGAACATCCACCTGTTCTGTTCCCTTTGCATTAGTTATGTTTCTTGCCCACTGAACCTTACATAATACCTTTATTAGTCATGTATATGTAACACTTACCCCCACTAGAATACTGAAGAGAATGAAGGAACATTTCAGACAGGGATTGGCTTTCTGCATCCTTGGCATTTTCCTGGTAGATAAGAACTTCACACACTAAAAGCTTACCTAAAAAAACAACTACAACATATTATATTTAATAATATAAATGCAATTGGTAAGTAATGCACAATATGATGTTCAAGAATATATGATCACAACTTTCTATTTTACTTTTAAGTTTCCTTTCCATGGACTAGTAAAACAAACTGGACCAATAACTGCACATGTTGTACTTGAATATACTTTTAACTGGGCCTCCAAGATTATTCTGGAGAACTGATCAATTGATATAATAATGTGTTGAGTTGCCTGTATGCAAAATAAGATAAATGCAGCCGGCAGACCAGTATTATTTGTCTAGATACCTGAAAACATCATCAATTAGATTTCACACTAAAACTGCAGACAAGTCATAATAAAAAATCTTTACCTGCTAAAACATAAATGTTTTTCTTGCAAAACAAAAAAAAAACACAAATGTGTAGAAGCTGAGACTGAAAGAAACTTCAGAAACGTATTAACATTCACATAAACAAGTCCAGATTTCCAGAAGTTGAGATTCCTGACCTGACATCAGAACCAAGTTTATATACCTGGGGTGTTTAGGGGTGGATCAAATGGATTTCTCATAACTGATGATGTTCCATTTGAAGTTTACTGTTTCCGCTCTACTTACTGGTGTGGTCAACCAAGACGAAAAAGAAAGGTTCCACAAAAGGGTCTATAGTTCAAATTGAAATACAATTTTGTTTTTGTCACATAGGTGTACTCATACATGTACGAACAGTGACATTTTGATGCTGCCAGACCCCCAAAGATTGTGTTAGAAGTAATGTCCAATATAGTACAAAATATATTGGTCTTGTTTCCATTGTGGTCAATTGTACTCAATTCATCAGTAATACATAATGCATACAATACAATAAGTTTAGTTTCAATGTACAGATAATTTATTGATAGTACTGTATATTGTATAGACTGATGCTACAGTAGGTTCTTGGTTTACCTAGGATCCTAGTTTACTGAGGCACTACACTGTCTCTCTAAATTTGATGTATGTGTTTACCTTGCTTACTGTAAGTTGCTCTGGATAAGAGTGTCTGCTAAAAATGCCTAAATTGTAAATTGTAGAAGTGTACACTTATGCAGTGACATTTATAGGTCCTGTCCCTCTCTCTCTGAAACACATCTAGGCCTCATGCAAGAAGCGAACAAATATACTTAGTTTTGTATGTATGAATGATTTCTTTGTTGTAAGAGAGCATCGAGTTCTGCACTTCACTAATATTTTGTTATTTTTGCTCTTCTCTTTGGTAAGATGCATGATTCTGAGTAATCAAGAGCACTCTTAGATAAGAAAGAAACCTTTCATTTTCACAGGCCAAAATATTGTCCATCCAATGCAAGGAAATATACATTTTAAAGCTGAGGAACATTAAAAAAAAAGCATGAATATCATTGGATCAAATTTAGATGATTATGTTTTAGATAATTATTAATTACATTTGTGGGCAAAAAAACTTATGCTATTGGCCTATTGGTCCCAGAAGACAGTTAGTTTCAGTTACTGCGTGTTCCTCTTCTGACACGACATTTACAGTTTAGCCATTGTGAAGTTCTGGAAAATCAACTTCAACTTCAGTGTATTGTCACATCACAAGTGGCCCATTGATCCCAAAAGACTATGTTACACTTGGATGATTATTATTTTGTTTCAGTTACTGTGTGTTCCTCTATGTCTATATTGACACAGCATTTACAGTTTAGCAGTTGTAAATGCCGTGCCAACTTCAGTTCGTCACATCACAAGTGGCCCATTGATCCCAAAAGACTATATAACAATGATGATTATTTTATTTCAGTTATTATATTATATATGCGTGTTCCACTACTGACACGGCATTTACAGTTTAGCCAGTGTGTTTTTAATGTAGGGAGACAGCGGACAAAAGTAACACTTTTTGTATTTGCCTTCATAATTCACAGGCTACTTGAAATATCCTAGTCATCTTTTGCATAAGAAACATATATATGTGCCCTAATTAATAATAACATTTTTAAGCTTTCACTAATAAGGACAAGACTAAAATATTAATTTGAATGCAATGAGTCACAGTGTTACAATTGCCCCCGTGAGGGGGGCAATTGTAACAGTGGTTGGGGGCAATTGTAACACTGTAAAAATAAGTCATATTAACACACTTTATCTCAAATAAAAGCACATCACTAAGTAATATGTATTTTTTATAATTTAACATTTTTACTTACGAATGTTTTATATACATAATTACAGTTATTTTGTATTTTTATTCAAATTATTTTATTTTTAAGTTTTGTTTTTTCAAATGTATGTCTATTTTTTATTTAAATGTATTTTACTTTGAAATGTAGTGACATTTAGTAAAATATGTTCATTTATTAATATAAAAGTACGTAATCCCAGACAAAAAATCTGCTTACATTGAAAACACATTGTTACAATTGACCCCGGTCACTGTGTTACAATTGCCCCCCGATGGGGCAACCATGATAAAATCCCATATTCTACCTAGAAACACCTATACTAGCATAGGCTGCTGACGTTAATTTGTGACCAATAACATAGAGATACAATTCATCTAAGTTTAAATTAGCTGACATCTTATCTTTAGACAGCAGAAGGAAAATACTGTACACTCAAAAATGTACATTTAGGGCGCGCTCCCACCGCACTTTTATTTCACCTCTGGGGCGGAATCTGCCAATGCTTTGTCAATGCAAATGCGTGGATTCTTGGAAAAAATCCGCAAGACCATGAATCCACGCATTTACATTGACAAAGCATTGGCAGATTCCGCCCCAGAGGTAAAATAAAAGTGCGGTGGGAGCGCGCCCTTACACCTCAAATTCAGTTTTTGGTTGAAAACTTCTGCTGAGATGAAATGATCATTCTATCTTTCCATAGGCAGAGAGAGGACCCTACTGAACATGTGCACAAGAAGTCTCACCCCTCTAGCTTATTTCTAATTAGAATTATTGAGTGTGTTACTTTTGTCCCCTGTTACTTTTGTCCCCGATCTCCCCTACTGAAGTTCTGGAAATCAACTTCAGTTTATTGTCACATCACAAGTATAAAAGAGTGTTCTTTAGGGCAGCTTCCCATTATATTTAATACAACTACTGATATATATCAGTAGATATATATCTACTGACAGTAGATATGAACACAACTTCTATTTCACTTAATTTTATATTTAATAAAACCATAAACAAAAAATCTACATTCAATAAATAGTACTTGGGTATTTACACATATAATGATGGCTGTAGCTCAGTGCCATGACAACAGTCAGGTTTACCAAAGAACAACGGATTGTCTGCGGTGGTTGTGTGGGAGGTTCCAACTTTCTGGGTCAACTGCTGTGTTGGATGGAAACGACAGTACAAGAACCTGCACACATTCTCACATGGTACTGTATTATTAGCAGTGGTGGAAAACATACTCCCATATTGTGCTGTACTAAAAATTTGCATCAAGTAAATTCGTCAAAATCTTTCGAAAATAGCACATCTACAAGCTCACAACGTGTCAAATCTGCTATTTTCAAATAGACAAAGTATGAAATAGGGTTCAATTGCTTTATGTATGTTTTATAATAATCTACACCTGCAAAGTAACTTGTAACTAAAGAGTGGAGTAAAAAGTACATTTGCCTCTGAGGTGTATATACTGTAAATATAAAGCTTTGAAAAATGGAAATACTCAAGTAAAGTAAAAGTACCTCAAAATTGTACTCAAGTACAGTACTTGGGTAAATGTACTTGGGTACTTTCCACCACTGATTATCAGGAGCAAGCGAATGACGTTGATTTGAGTGATGTTGATGACATCCGTTTTGCCTAAATATGGAGGGACGGTGAATCTGACATCACAAAGAATTCACAAAATGTAAAAAGTATTCACAAAAAATTAAATCACAATATTATCCATCCAGTAGTTTGCAAGACTAGCCACGGACAGACAGACTTGGTAAGTCTACTTGCTCAGTGTTTCACAACCTGGTACCCCTCAATTATAAATGTGTTGCACAGAATCCACTTTCACCCTGGCATCTTTGTCATCTATTAGGGAGATTTCTAAAGATCACAACAACACGCAGTACCTCTTGCACACAGTGCTGTACTGGCGCATACACACAGAGTGAGCCACAGAGAGAGGCAGAGAGAGAGATGGGGTGATATACACATAGGAAACATAGTTTAACATGATGTCATCACAATATTATTAGAGCATGCAAACTGGCAGAGATCTGCGCTCTGCCCAGCATGCAGACTTGAGTAAAGTTACAAGATGTCACCAGCTTTTTGCATACTTTGAAGGGACAAATCATACCAGCGTACTGGTCTGCAACTGTATTAGTTGTACAAAAAACAATTTACTGTCATACATCACAAAGTGTACACTCTATCCATTCCATGACTCGCCCCATTGTCATACTTGATTCAATTCAATTCAATTCAATTTTATTAAAGTGTCAAATCACAACAAGTTGTCTCAAGACACTTTACATGTAGAGAAGAGACCCAACATCCCACCCTGAGCAAGCAATTTTGCGACAAATTTTGATGACTGTAAATACATTCAAGTGCTTGTCAGGGTGGGGGGTCCCCAGTTCAAATATGATTATTTTGGGACTGAAAAAGTTGAGAACCACTGCACTATACACTTATCATAGACAAAGTGGAAAGGCCTGCCGATCGCAGGGATGTCTAGAACAATGACTGTATGTATCTCTTTTTTTTTTAGGGCCCTGGAAGAGTCACAGACTGGATTCTATCAGTGCATATACACTTATTGTTAGCTGTCTGAATATTATTATTGTAAAAGAAATGTAAAAAAGAAAATAATATCTGTATATCACACAAAGAAAATTACCCAGTACCACTTTCACAGCTAGTGTAGTATTTGAGGGTTATTATGTGTAGATTTTAGATGTGAATTACCAGACTATTCAGTACTGAAAATGTTAAATTATTCAAAATGTATTAAAGAAAACATACATAACACAATATTCTAACAGTAAAATGTACTGTATGATTTGTTTGTTTGTTTGTTTGTTTACTTTGTTTGTGTTAACTGGGATGACGTTATTTTTTTCTACCAGATGTGTTATGTGTTTGTACCTAAATATGAAACAGAGAAGGAGCTTGTGTCTAACACCAAAGAGAGTATTGGGAAAGTACAGAGACGCTGTAGAAAACCACTGTAGAGTGAGCCATGGACATATATTTGACTCGACTCTGTGTGTGTGCGTGCATGTGTGCGTTGGTGTGTGCGTGTGTCTACCACAGCTTCACACTAGAAACACATCTGAAGTTCAAGACAAACAAGGCAAACAGTTTGGATCGTTGTTTATGATTAAAAGACAAGTACAATAGTGACAGATGCAAGGCAAGAATCACTTGCTATCAGTAATGGCATCACTTTTTTGTATGGCAATATGTAAATATGCCACTTGACAACTTAGGTCTGATGTAATTATATAGCAAATATAGCAAAACAATAAGGATTCAAGAGCTAGGGTCTAGAGCCATGGGTTACAAACTATCTTCCCCGCTACACATTTAGGCTTACTGGGTTACACCCAGTAGTTTGGGGCTAACTGCTAGGCGCTCATCCCCTTGAGGGGATAGTATGGCATGGGGGCAACATTGAACATGGGTGACTGCAGGCTCACAGTAATCAGCAATCTGGCAGAGTAGGAACATGGAGAGTAGCACACCCAAGATCTGTACCAAGACAATATATATCATATTAGGCAACAGTATCATATAAATGAGTGCTGTTTGGTTTCACAGCTCATCAGCTGTCTGGGATACATATTTATTATCATGTGGGTGTAAGAGAAAGTCTATGCGGTCACAGAGATGGCTTATTACTGTATATGTTAATGATGTTTTCTAGCTTTGAGAAACACTGCAATACCACCTACCGCTGCTGCTGCAAAACCATAGATGAATCTCAGGACTGGACGGATGGCATCATTGATGGCTTTCAGAAGGATAGGACCACATGGCTGAGGAGATTCAGAGACAGTATAGAGTAGAAAGTGAAAGCCTGTCCAAGGGAATGAAAAACCATGCATACTATCAATTTCCTAGGCCTCTTACCTGCTTGTAGACATGCTTGGGTTTGGTGTCATCCTGTAAATACAGATAAAAGAAAACAAACAATCATTCAGTTTAATTTGAAAAATATCGGAACCATTTTCTTCTGTAAAATCTAAGAGCAAGAAATGAATAGTTAATTTAAAGATAAATCATATTTGAAACCAGTGATAGCAACTGGACTAACCAATTCAGAAATTATATTTTGAATCTTATGTGTTCATTTTGTAATTATTATTCATACTGTATATAAAATATAGTGAATTAAAATGTGACCGACCAAGGTTCTGTTTCCATAGGAGTTGGAGGTGCTGGTGTTAGTGCAGCGGGAAGTGTCTTCACTGGAACACTCACAGCTGTTAGGAACCTTTAATCCCAAACTACTGTAATATGTATAGCCCTCCAGACCACAGCACTCATACTGCACACACACACACACAGACACACACACACACACACACACACACACACACACACACACAGACACACACACACACACACACACACACACACACACACACACACACACACACACACACAGAAAAAATTAAGTCATTATTTTACATTATGTCCATTAATGTCTATACAGGCGTTCAGTTAGTTTATACTATACCTGCGTCTCTACAATCCTAAGGTTGGCAATGAACTTGTCATTATACATCAGTGTGGGTTTCATTTTCTTTTTATTATTCTGGAGCACCTCCTTAACCTGTTGCAGAAAAAAAAAAGCAGTCTTTCTCAATATTCTCAAATGTATTTGCGCAGCCGTTATTCACTGTTACAAACTCAAAGGGCTTTACAGGACCTCAATTAACAAATTAAACAACAAGAGAGGGTGGGTGGTTGGGCAGACCGACGGTGGTCGTCACAAATGTAATATCCAGACTTGCGAGACACACCGTTGCTACGATCCGAAACAAAGAACTTGGCACAAACACTGTTCAGGGGTCTACCATGACAATAGACACAAGGGGCTACATGTGGCCCCCAGGGGGCCCTGGTCCACAAACGCACCGTTGTTCCAACCCACACCAAACTTGCCCCAAACAGGCAAACACTGTTCAGGGGTCTGCCATGACAATTGTCACGCCAAGGAGCCACAGGCCCCCCCGATGCTCCAGGTCTGGTTTGAGAATAGTCTCATCAAAAAAACTAAATTGCACACATATGGGGCACTACAGAAATGTTGCAACAGTGTTTAACACTTGAAATGGCCATACATCTGTGACCATTGCTCTGCTCAGTGCAATATAGGAATGAACGTCGTGCTTGGCACTGACATGCTCAGAGCAAGTTCTGTCAGGGAACTCAGTGCAGTTGTTGGCGGCCGACCATTGGGCCGCCTCAGCTCCATGGAAAAGTCATGGGATCACTCAAATGATTAGAGTTCCTCCTCAGGGAGCATGCATGCACTCTGCATATTTGGTAATCTGTCCATTTGAATTTGAGATATCTTGTGTGCAAGTAGACATTTAATTTATATGGGTGGCGGTAGAGGAAAAGTCAATTCAGCCAGTAGTTTTGAAGATATCTTGTTTCGGACCATACAGTTGGACAGACAGACAGACAGACAGACAGACAGACAGACAGACAGACAGACAGACAGACAGACAGACGGGTGGACGATCACAACATCTGTTCAGTGTTTCTACAGTCACCAATGTTGATAAATCTGTTTGAATATTTAAACCTCAAAAGGGCTTACCTGAGGTGCAAACTGAGAGACTGAGTTTCCTACAATGAATAGAATGAAGGCTCCAGCCACCATACCTAACAGACACTACACAGGATAGATACAGTACTGTATGAACAACAGTGTTAGTTATGTGATAGAACATAATAGAACACGATGGCCATAGATAGTACAATAGAACTGTGACAGTTCTATTGTACTATTATATTTTATTATTATTATTATATATTATTATTATTATTATTATTTTCTGTTATTTATTTATTCTGTATTTTTTCATCTCTTAACCCCTTTTTAAGCCTTTTTATGATGATCTGAAATGTATTGTGTGCATTTTATTGTTGGGCAATGTTTTCCCCCGGTCCCCAAGCCACTTAACAGACACTCGAGTGACACTGACAGGGATCAGCTGTGAGCTGACGGCCACTCGGGCGTGGCCCCCACGACCCAATCCCCGAACGAGCGACGTCATCAACGGCCAATCACAGAGCAAGGAGGGCGCGGCGCCCTGGCAGAATGAGAAGCCGCTTTCATTCAAATAGAGACTGAGGAAGCAGGAGAGAGAGAATTGTTTGTAGCAGCGGTGCTAAGCGAGTGCAGTGGGGCGGACAGAAGGAACCGAGGGCGAGGGCGAGGGCGAGCACTCACACGATAGAGCAGAGGTCTCCGGTGTGCGGCTCCATACCTACCCCGACGAGAGACCAGAGCGAGGAAGCGGTGAAACCAGAACCAACCTGAACGAGCGGCGTGACCCTGCGTTTTAACAGCGGGCAACTCTCGGCGATGCCGGGCGATATCGCCCAAAAAGATAAAGGAAATCCATCTTTCATCGCCCCCCCGCCCACTTCGCCCATCATCGCCCATCATCGCCCGTTCTCATAGACTTTCATTATATTTTTGGACGACGTTGCCCAGAGTTGCCCGCTGTTAAAACGTACCGTAACCCTGCGTTTTAACAGCGGGCAACTCCGGGCGATGCCGGGCGATATCGCCCAAAAAGATAAAGAAAATCCATCTTCCATCGCCCCCCCGCCCACTTCGCCCGATCGCCCGAAGTTGCCGGCTCTCATAGACTTTCTTTATATTTTGGGCGACGTCGCCCGGCATCGCCCGAGAATCGCCCGCTGTTAAAATGCACCGTCAGGCCTGGGGCGAGCTGAGGACGACAGAGCTGGCTACAGTGTTGCGGGTGCAGTACGTTAGTCCGACAGCGCATTCCTCCGACAGCGCAGTGCTCCGACATTACCAGTGTTGCAGGCACAACCCACCTCATAATAAGCTGTCCCCAGACCAGACCGATTTTGGGCCGATTCGGCGTCGGGAAGCGTCGTATATAGTCGGCCAGTCGGTTAGGGGTCCGTCGGGACCTTTTCGGCCGACCCAGAGCCGACTGAACATGTTCAGTCGGGGCCCGACTGGGAGTAGCCACGTAGCAGAGAAGAAGTGTGACAACAAGACGTAGCCAGGGTTCTCGGTGTTGCCAGATTATGTGAGAGAAACAAGCGACCATGTCTATGAAAACCTACGTTCACTGTTTCTCATTGTCGCTCCCAGAGAGAGCTCAAATTGATTGATTTGATCTACTTTTGCGCTGTGGTGATGTAATTTATTGGGAGCAGGTGTGTAAGATTCCAATAGTATAAACATTTTAATTGGCTTTCATATACTCAGTGGTGCGGGAAGGGGGGGGCTACGGGGGCTGCAGCCCCCCTGGTGATGGGAAGGGATTTAAAAAAATGTTTTTTTATTACATTTAAATTTCATTAAAAGAATTAAATAACGTAACCCTAACCCAAAACCGAAATAAAGTAAAGGAAATAAAGTGCCAAAACCCACCCAAACCCGCACATTTTTCGACCCGAACCCGCAAAAAAATTGCGCGCGCGGACGGGACACATGCGCGCGTGCATGCGTCAAGCGGATTCCCCCGACGCTCAGCCCCCCTGGCTATTAAGTACTTCCCGCGCGCCTGCATATACTCTTAATGTATTTTTTCCAAATTAGATTTGGCCATATAGATCGAAATGTGCTCAGTTTTGGCTATATTCTGGGTGCTAATTTCAATAAATTAATGTATTGTATTGTATATGTATAGTACTTGAGTAAATGTACTAGTTACTTTACACCACTGCACGTCAGTGAAGAAAAAAAGAAAAAACGCTGGGAACATCCAAGTGACTTTGCAGGGAAACAAGCCCAAAGTCGCTTATAATAAGCAGACCTGGCAACTAGGCTGAAAGTAATCTCTCAAGAACAGCAGAGGGCGCTGTTTTTCCTTTTTCTTTGGTGATGGGTTTCTAGATTTGGCTGGAAGTTATTGCATTAGCATATCAAAGGGCAAGTCGGCTCACAAACTAAATGCCAACTTTTGCCAACCAAATACCAGTCTGTTGCAGTCTGAAGTAGTCTGAAGTAGTCAGAACTAGTCTGTCTGGTGTGGAGTCACCTTAGGCAGCGTCTCGCTGCCTTCGTTGTGAGTACGGGCTTAAGCAACACTAGCTATAAAACCTACTAAGTCAAGGCACGCAGTATATTATCTGGAACAGATAAACTGGCTTTAAGTTTGTTATTACAGAGCGAAGAAGATGATGATGTTGAACTAGAAGACACTGAAGATTCACCTGCTTGGTCTACTCCCCATTGAAAAAAAAAAACATTTGCACTCAGAAAAAAAACATTTGCACTCAGAAAAAAATATCTTAATTTATTATAGCACACTTAGCACTTTAGCAGCATTTGCACTTTGCTTGACACTAAGTTATTGTTGCGCTCTGCTATTTTGCACCTGCTATATTTGCACAGTTTCGTAACCGCAGTTTTAGTTAGTTAGTGGCGCCTTAGGAGGATAGGATTATTTTAGTATTTTTTGTATGAGTGTTTTTCTTTGTTATTTGTTTTTACGGCATAGAGGCCTCTTGTTTAGGGAAATTCCAAATAAATATATGTTCACCCTTTTTAGCCATTGTGTTGTGTTGGTTTTATCCTGGGTTTTTAAGTGTTTTTCTCGAATTTAAAAGTCTAAGTACTTCCTGGGTAAACTTGAACCTGTGTGACCTGTAAAAGAAAAGTATTATTAGAGGAGTTCTTAGGCTCCTAAAACAAACCTGAGTGGCGTAGTCTGCAAACCATTTAATTCCATTAATACTCACAGTAATTACGCACCCCGCACTTTAATGTGCACTTGATATTTTATTGTTGTGAGCGATTGATGTGAATTGATCTTAAAAAGTAAAACGGAGCCATTATTCTTAACAATAATTGGCTAGTCAAATGTGACACCGTTGGCCACCGTCACAGAATAGAGTGGACAATATAATAGAATATAATTGAATAGCATATTACATTTACCATTCTCAGGGCAACAGAGTTCTCTTTGTAAGCTCCAAAAATCCCCAAAAAGGAGAGGATGATGCAGGCCACAGCCATTACATAGATCCAAGCGAGACCACTGGCCACATCGCCAATCTGATATCAGAGGAAACAACACAGAGAATCAGCTACAATCTACAGTGGGGCAAAAAAGTATTTAGTCAGCCACCATTGTGCAAGTTCTCCCACTTAAAAAGATGAGAGAGGCCTGTAATTTTCATCATAGTTATACATCAACTATGAGAGACAAAATTAGGAAAAGAAATCCAGAAAATCACATTGTCTGATTTTTAAAGAATTTATTTGCAAATTATGAGGAAAATAAGTATTTGGTCAATAACAAAAGTTCATCTCAATACTTTGTTATATACCCTTTGTTGGCAATGACAGAGGTCAAACGTTTTCTGTAAGTCTTCACAAGGTTACCACGCACTGTTGCTGGTATGTTGGCCCATTCCTCCACGCAAGATCTCACCCCGTATTTTTTTTTAAGAACGATGAGCAAAAATCCCAGAACCACACGGGGGGACTTAGTGAATGACCTGCAGAGAGCTGGGACCAAAGTATCAAAGGCTACCATCAGTAACACACTACGCCGCCAGGGACTCAAATCCTGTAGTGCCAGACGTGTCCCCTTGCTTAAACCAGTAGATGTCCAGGCCCGTCTGAGGTTTGCTAGAGAGCATTTGGATGATCCAGAAGAGGATTGGGAGAATGTCATATGGTCAGATGAAACCAAAATAGAACTTTTTGGTAGAAACTCAACTTCTCGTGTTTGGAGGAGAAAGAATGCTGAGTTGCAACCAAAGAACACCATACCTACTGTGAAGCATGGGGGTGGAAACACCTTGCTTTGGGGCTGTTTTTCTGCAAAGGGACCAGGACGACTGATCCGTGTAAAGGGAATAATGAATGGGGCCATGTATCGTGAGATTTTGAGTGAAAACCTCCTTCCATCAGCAAGGGCATTGAAGATGAAACGTGGCTAGGTCTTTCAGCATGACCATGATCCCAAACACACCGCCCGGGCAACGAAGGAGTGGCTTCGTAAGAAGCATTTCAAGGTCCTGGAGTGGCCTAGCCAGTCTCAGATCTCAACCCCATAGAAAATCTTTGGAGGGAGTTGAAAGTCTGTGTTGCCCAGCGGCAGCCCCGAAACATCACTGCTCTAGAGGAGATCTGCATGGAGGAATGGGCCAACATACCAGCAACAGTGTGTGGTAACCTTGTGAAGACTTACAGAAAACGTTTGACTTCTGTCATTGCCAACAAAGGGTATATAACAAAGTATTGAGATGAACTTTTGTTATTGACCAAATACTTATTTTCCTCATAATTTGCAAATACATTCTTTAAAAATCAGACAATGTGATTTTCTGGATTTTTTCCCCTAATTTTGTCTCTCATAGTTGATGTATAACTATGATGAAAATTACAGGCCTCTCTCATCTTTTTAAGTGGGAGAACCTGCACAATGGTGGCTGACTAAATACTTTTTTGTCCCACTGTAACACACCAACTGTGTAGATACATTATGTGCAGAGTGGAAGGATGTAGACAAGTAGAACAATAATAAACTGACCAAATGGACACCAAAAGCGTGAGCTGATCAAAATACAGTAGGACAGAGACAGAGACAGACAGACAGACAGACAGTAATCATTACCTCATGGTTGTAGTTACTGGCAAGGATAAACAACACACATCCTGCAATCTGAACAAAAGATCTACAACTCAGAGACTGATTTTACAATTCAGATACAGTCTAATGGCATGAACAAGTAACAGGGGTCTCCATATCTGTTCAGCTATTTAGCAATCTGGGAACCCATCTGCAAAAAAAGGGGATTTTTAAATGTATTTTTCTTGGAGCTCTTAATCTGTCTTGAGAGATTAGCTATTTAGCAAACATCACTTCCAAAGAGCTGGACAGCTGACTCCTGTTATTGAACAAATACTCTAACAATGATTTCCGTCGGTTATAGAGCTTAGAGCTATTAATAAAAAACAAACAAAAAAAAACATTCAATTATACCTCTTTTAATTACACACACATTACTCAGTGATTATAAAATAGATGTAGTTACCTGATCATAAAGTTAGCCAGACACTAACTTTATGGCTAAAGTTATATAGCTACTGGAAAAGGTAGGTATATTGTTTTACTTGTATATTACTCATTATTACCAAAATACAATGAATCATTTATTGTCTATTTTATTTGGATATTATGTTGCTGTCTTGTTGATTTTTGAGGAAACCAGTTGTTTCAATTTATTTCAGTATGGTATGAACATTAAGTTGCAGAGATTTGTAACATGCTTGAGAAAGTTAATACAAACCATGAATTTGAGAACATTTTAACTTTACTTTATTATCGCTTTATTAACCACATGAACTCTAACCTCTCTCTTCTAGGCATGTAATAACAGGTGAACATTGGGCGAAAATAGGCACACATACATTCATTGAAAATAGTAGATCAACAAACCAGTGAAGAGATTTGACCCATATGTATACTGTATGGTCATTCAATACATCATTTGCTGGCTTACCTAAAAATGATTTTATTTTGTAGGTGAAAAGCTTGATTAAAATATAACAGTGGTTCAACTGAACAGTACACTTACCCCCACTAGAAGACTGAAGAGAATGAAGGAACATTTCAGACAGGGATTGGCTTTCTGCATCCTTGGCATTTTCCCGGTAGATAACTTCACACACTAAAAGCTTACCTAAAAAAACAACTACAACATATTTAATAATATAAATGCAATTGGTAAGTAATGCGCAATATGATGTTCGAGAATATATGATCACAACTTTCTATTTTACCTTTAAGTTTCCTTTCCATGGACTAGTGAAACAAACTGGACCAATAACTGCACATGTTGTACTTGAATATACTCTTAACTGGGCCTCCAAGATTATTCTGGAGAACTGATCAATTGATATAATAATGTGTTGAGTTGCCTGTATGCAAAATAAGATAAATGCAGCCGGCAGACCAGTATTATTTGTCTAGACACCTGAAAACATCATCAATTAGATTTCACACTAACTGCAGATAAGTCAGACAAATCTTTACCTGCTAAAAAGGAAATGTTTTTCTTGCAAAACAAAAAACAAGAAGCTAAGACTGAAAGAAACTTCAGAAACGTATTAACATTAAAGTCCAGATTTCCAGAAGTTGAGATTCCTGACCTGACATCAGAACCAAGTTTATATACCTAGGGTGTTTAGGGGTGGATCAAATGGATTTCTCATAAATGATGATGTTCCATTTGAAGTTTACTGTTTCCGCTCTATTTACTGTTGTGGTCAACCAAGACGAAAAAGAAAGGTTCCACAAAAGGGTCTATAGTTCAAATTGAAATACATGAACTGTCTATGTGAGCCATAGAGGTGCTTTGCATGTAAACAACTGTTGTGGAAAAAGCACGTGCTGCAAAGGTGATATTCATGTATGTAATGGTAAAGTAAAAGGTTGTCCAATGCATTACACACACATTTTGTTTATTGAATTTCATAATTCATAATTTCCTTAGAATCATGTAGGCTAAACATGGTATTAAATCTTTAGGTTATTTACAGTGGAAACCTTTATGTAAGCCAGTCCACTCCAATGTTTCGCAACGCAATTGTGCAACTGCAGTACTTGCAACCATTTCCCCAAAGGCACAGGCCTGCAACTGGTCAGTCCAGACCGCGGCAATGTCTTGCAACTGGTTGCAAGTTGTGACTAGTTGCATTGGTATGGACTTGCCTCAACATCTTTCATGACAACAGAAATACACTGTGTGTAATGTATAGTCAATATATGTTGCCACTGCCAGTAATAGATGACATTTCCAGAGTTGCTAATTGTAACAACCCTTCTGAAAAACAGATTGTCTGAGCTATGCCCAAAATGTTCCAAAGAGATAGGGTCAATAATGAGATTAAAACATCAGTTTGAAGTGGAATGCCTCATTCGGTTCTAACTATAATTTTGAAAAGTGTGTTTTGGCATGGGGTTATGAATGGAGTGATAACACACAGAAAGCTGCACCGCTGCAATTCTATCAAATATTTTCTAGCTCTAGGGGTGTATACCTTCCCAAAAATCACTATGAGAATTATTCCCCCCAGATGGTACCCATGGCCCAAATTTTGGGTTCTGGTTCACAGACTATAACAGTAATGACAAAAACTACACTTATAATAATGCAATGTGAAAATAGTTAAGACCAACATTAATTATTAGATCATTATGCTGAAATAGGACAATATTGGTACAACTCCTGGAAGCCATCTTGATAAATAATAATAATACCTATCAAAAAACGTTTATTTAGCAGTGCTAAAGTCTTAACAGCCTTTCTTGTTTCTAAGGTAGTATAAATATGACACTTGACAAATTAGTTTCTATGTAATTTATAGCAAATATAACCCAAAAAAAAAACAGTCTCCGCCAGGTCAGGTAGGTTACTGTGGGCCAGCAATGTTTGGAATTCGCCAATCAGGCTGGAATGTGAATAATCGGACGGAGCCGTCTTGATCACTTGACTAAAGAGCTAATATGTACTGATTTTCGTTATGTAACTTTGGAAACATTTGCAGGAGGAATATAAAACATTATTTAGCAAAAATCGGCCTCCTGGTGGCGCTATAATAGGGCAATGTTAAAAAGGTGGTATTTGTTCACCACAATCGGACGCTGCGTTCATGATTTGCAGCATTTTATTCAAACGGGCCACTCCTGCAAGCTTTAGATGTCAATCTTAGCCAATCAGGATGGAATATGAAAAATCAAACAGATCCGTCTTAATCACATGACTATAGAGATCATGTGTAACGCTTTGCGTCAAATTTTGATAAAATTTTAAGGTGTAATACATATATATATATTTTTCCTAGGCCTCTAGGGAGTGCACATACAACGTTTTACACAGATCGGTGCAGTTATAGGTAAAAACATGAATCGTTATGTTGTAGCGCCACCACGCGGTTGATTTGAAAAAATTCAAGTAGCATTTCTATCTCGGCCTAGTGGGAATGTGTCCGTTTTGTTTAATGAATATAGAGATACTGAGTACCAATTTGCGTGATGTTTGGACAAAATCTGTCAAAAATCGACCTCCTGGTGGCGCTATAACAGGCCCATGTGAAAGATTTGGGGCAGAGGTTCAGCTCTGGCATCCAGGGAATGTGCGCGCAGTTTCGCTGCAATCAAGCCAACGGTGCCGGAGATTAGCTGATCACAGACGGATGGACAGAGTGCAAAACACAGTGTTGGCCATGCCTTTCGGCCTGACGGGGACAATAAATAGTACTTTGGGTTGTTAGTTACACCTATGATGATGGCTGTTAGCTCAGTGCCATGACAACTGTCATTGGTTTACCAAAGAACCAGATCGATTGCGGTGGTTGTGTGGGAGATTCCAACTTTCTGGGTCAACTGCGCAGTTCAACTGCTGTGTTTGATGGAAGAAGAACCTGCACACAATCTCACATGGTACTGTATTATTAGCAGTGGTGGAAAATGTACTCCAATATTGTGCTGTACTCAAATTTTGCATCAAATTTGTCAACATCTTTCCAAAATAGCAGATCTACAAGCTCACAACGCAACAGATCTATTTTCAAAAAGACAAAAGTATAAAATAAGGCTCAATTGCTTTATGTATGTTTTTTTTTTGGCTTCCATGTGGTTCTCCAAATTTAAAAGTGATGTTGATGACATCAGTCTCGCCTAAATATGGAGGGACTGAATCTGACATTATTAATTGACAAAATGTGAAAATTATTAAGTTTATATAAAAATCACAGGGCGCCCGCTGGCCTAGCGGTCCAGGCACATACCACATATGCTGGTAATCCAGCTTGACAGCGTGTCGCGGGTTTGACTCCCGACCCCGACATCCTTTGCTGTGTGTACCCCCCCCCCCCTACTCCCCATTTCCTATCAGCCCACTATCCTATCTATAAAGGCTATAAAGCCCCCAAAAAATACAAATACAAATCACAATAATATCCGGTGTCGAAATTTGCAAGATTAGCCACGGTCAGATCGACCCTCTAAATTTTAAACATGTTGCACAGAATCAAAACTTGCTTTCATCCACTTTCAACCTGGCATCTTTGTCATCTATCGGGGAGATTTCTAATGATCACAACAACACGCAGTACCTCTTGCACACAGTGCTGTACTGGTGCATACACACAGAGTGAGCCAAATAGTGTCCGAGAGAGAGAGAGAGAGAGATAGGGTGATATGCACATAGAAAACATAGTTTAACATTATGTCACCACAGTATTATTAGAGCATGCAAACTGGCAGAGACCTGCGCTCTGCCCAGCATGCATACTTGAGTAAAGTCACAAGACGTCACCAGCTTTCTGTATACTTTGAAGGGACTAATCGTACAAGCATACTTTGATGTCAAAGTGCGTATCTGGCATGCAAAATGTATACAGGTTGACAAGTCTGCAGCTGTATTAGTTGTACAAAAACCCATTAACTCATACATCACAAAGTGTACACTATCCTTTCCATGACTCGCCCCATTGACATACTTGACTGTAAATAAAGAATGATGTGTGGGACACCTCAATGCGTTGTGTAAATCATTTTAATTGTTCTATTATCTTTACAAAACACTTGACACTAGCAGATTAAAAAAATTACATTTCCAAAAAGTGTGCTGTGTATATATTTTTGTCTTTCACCCATTTGCCTTTTTTCTTTTATGTTTTCATCATGAATTGAACGGCTGTACAATGTTTTTCTTTTCCTCCTGTGTGAGTCGGTTTCCCATAGCAAGTAAAGGCAGATAAAATGTCCATTATGCTTTGTACACAGCCTCCTTGTTTTACAGTTAAGCAATCAGCGACAGAGAATGTATAGGCCAAGTGCAAAACTCTGAAGAAAACCTCAAGACACTAAAAAAGCAGGTGTGAAAAAGAAATAATGCACAGAGATACAGTAGAGAGAAAGAGAGATACAGTAGAGATTCCTTGCCTCTTAAACCCTACTTCTTTGACCGGAGTCCACCTCTCGTCCACCACTCGGTCCGCTTGATTTTTCCCCTCTACTCCAAATCTCTTTGCCAAAATAGCCAATCTGCTATTTTTGCCAAATGTTTGTCCCAGAATAGGGAAGCTAAAGTTCATGTATTAAGCTTGCCCACCTAGGCATTTTGTTTAACATTTTGAATATATGAAATTTCAATGCATTCTTCTGAGGGTCATTATAACCAGGTTGAGATTACTGCATTTTCATTGCACAGCCAGGTCTTTGAATGGCATCGAACAAGGTCGTGACAGTGTGTCATTGCAAAGAGAGGCAAACCACTACTGCAAGCAGAACTCACACTGCAGACTGTTGACACGTGAAGGCAAATTTATCCTTTGTCAAGCAGCCGTGTTGTGCGACAAAAGTAACAATGCATAAATGAGCCTTTAGGCGCTTTAAACAGGCAAGAGGGTGAGAAAGGAAACGTAAGCGAGAAAACCACAACCTCAGAGCAGTATGAATACAGTATGTTTATACATGTACAAATGTCCATGACCTCTACGTGTACATAACTTATTAAATAATAATGATTCTTTTTTTTTGTTATTATAATTATTTAAAGTAAAACAAATGAAGCCTTTACAGAAATCAAACAACCATGCACAGTATTATTGTCTGTCGAGAAAAGTCAAAGAGTCAATATGATGGTGGTATCATGTATGGACAGCATGTACTGTATATCTTTAAGTATGTGCACAAACAATATTTCATTTCATTTCATTTGTGTATGCCTGCGCATTCATTTGCACACATATGCATACTGTGAGTATGTGTTTTAAGGGCAGTTGGGATGTTAGAATCCCATTCTTAGAGAAACAGAATATGAGCGAGGGAAAGGTTCCTCCCTTCCCTCTAACCAGTACTAATTGATCCTGGTACAGTGATCCAAGGCTAGGATGAAGGCATCCATTCTAAGTTTAAAGATACTTTTATCTGAATAATTTCAACTCCCACAGATGGCGCCATTGCACCACCATAGACTGAAGACCAGGAACCCATATGTGCTGAAGCAGGGGAGGTAGTGCAGAGAGGGGTGGGCCTCTACACTGGCCCAGGGATGGAGAGAAGAGATGGAAAGAAAGCGGAAAGGGAGAAGGGAGACATGGCTGGAGAGATGGGTTGGGGGTTAAGACAGACTATGTCGGTAGTGTACCTCGGCTTGGGAGCGGATGCGGATTGCTTAACAGAGTTACTGGCTATATTTCTGTATCCGTTTGTTTTGTCACTGTATAAAAGTGCTCCTCTCTAGGGAATATTTCCCAGCAGGTCACGAAGGCCTGTGACAGCCGTTTCGACTATGTGACACTAAAGTTCTCCACCATAACTCACAACTCTGTCATTCTGCGTCATCAAATAAATTAAACCGAATTCAAAGAGAGAGAGAGAGAGAGAGGCGTCAGTGGCTCAGGAGGTAGAGCGGCCATCTGGGTGCCGGAAGGTTCCTGGCGCTATAGAAATGCAGACCATTTTTAAGACACAAAATGGCTGCCGTAAAGTAGTCTGGGGGGCTCATTGACATCATGGGATGTGAATCAAACTGTACATTTCCTTGTCAATGCTACTTTTGGCATCCTATCACAGTTCTTTTGTTGCGTAAAAAAAAATGCTGTTTTTGGATTATTTCATCAACATAAATGCAATTCATTCTAAATTAGGATAAACATTTCTTTGTGTTTTCAGAGGAAAATGGGCTGAATTACACTGTCATTTTAATTTGTCATGTTTTCGACAGGGATGGATGGTAGTGATGATGCTTAATGAACACAGAAACAATGAGATTAAATTAGAAAAGACAAATACTGCTTTGTGTATATCTGTGTTCATATAAGTAAGAGCACACGCGCATGTCTGTGTGTGTGTGTGTGTGTGTGTGTGTGTGTGTGTGTGTGTGTGTGTGTGTGTGTGTGTGTGTGTGTGTGTGTGTGTGTGTGTGTGTGTGTGTTAGCCGGAAGAGCAGCAACCCCCAGCGGGCGTGGCCTGTGGTTCGTCGTCAACAATCTGTACTCCCCGCCTACTTGATGCGGATTGACTGGCACCGTTGCCCTTCAACCTCTCCTCTGCCTGAGCCGTCTCCATCATCCCTTCATCATAAAGAGAGAGAAAGAGGGATGAATTTGAGAGTGTGGGGGGGAGGGGGGAAAGAGGGAGACGGGGAGTACATAAGAGTACTTGATTAACTCTTTGCCTGCCACCGACGAGATTTCTCGTCAGATTCTGCTAAGGCGCAGCCTGCCACTGACGAGTTTGAGAGATTTGTGTTTTCAGTGGTTTTCCACCAGATGGCGCTGTTAGCTACCTATGAATGATGCCTTGCATGTCAGAAAAGGATAGACCTGGACATGACGTTTACACACAGCTCATTTACTTCCTGTTTATTCGTTGTGGAAAAATGGCTTCATCTCCGTTCCTGTTTTTTGGCAAAAACAAGCCACATTCAACTGGCCACAACTATGCAACGGATTACCGCGACCGGACATTTCTTTTCCCCCGATTCTATGAGATTTTTCAACGGTTAGTAAAAACACTCGAAAAACGCTGGCAGTGGCGTGGCAAATGATTTTTTATTACATTATTATTATGTTATTTCGTGGCAGTTAAAGGGTTAAGAGTACTTTTATCCACCACATATTTGCCACACTGCAGATTATGAAGGGTGTCAGGACTTACTTTTACACAGATCCAGGAACAGTTCCTCGATGCCTTTATTTAGCTTGGCTGACGTGTGGTAGTGTCTGGCCCCCACTGACTCAGCATAACTGCAGAAAGAGCGAGAGAGACAGAAAGAGAGCGAGAGAGAGAGACACACACACAGAGAGTCAGAAGGGGGCCAATGGACAGATACAGTGGTAGAGAAGTGGAGAAAATTAACAGAGTAATGGAATAGAATTAATTACAGGTGGCTGGGTCACAACATAGAAAGAAACACACACACACACACACACACACACACACACACACACACACACACACACACACACACACACACACACACACACACACACACACACACACACACACACACACACACACACACACACACACACACACACACACACACACACACACAAATAAAACACTGGGCCTCATTCATAAAGTTTCCTCTAACATTTCTGTTACATCTTTGTTTATGCCTGCTTCTAAGTAAAGGCCAAAGTCGGATTCATGAAAGGGTGTGTACAGCCTTAATTTGTGTGCATACACAGGTGTATTAATGGATTAATGCCCTAACAACACCATAAAAGGCATGCACTGAAGGGTTGTGTTCAAGTGTAAAAAGAAGAGAAAAGCACGGCGGTGTCACTCGTCAAAAAGAACAGATCTACAAGCTGACAATGCTTCGCATTGTGACACCTTGTTAGCTTGTAGATCTGATGTTTTTGGCAAGTGATTCCCATACGCGATGGATTGTGAACTGAATTTTCATTATTGAAATTAAATGATTGCTGATACGTTTTTTACATATCCTAACTATTCTATCTGCTGTCCTGCATCGGGAATGACACAATTATCCAGACTGCATCTTCATCAGATGGTAAGTCTATGAATTATTTTTATGGTGTTTGTGTGATCAACTCTCATCTTATAATTACTATTCGAGTTTAATACCGCAACTACCACCACCTGGGGTGGAGGTAGGTCTGTTGCGGTCCTGCAACATTAAGACATGAAATTGTAAACAATTTGCCACATTGTGGCCACACTGGCAGAAACTGCAAACACACACAAACACACAAACAACTAGAAACTACCGGTAATAAAAATCGGTTGAATATGCATAATCTCTATAAATTCAGTTATGCATCCTTAATTAAAATACAAGCAATAGATCACTGAATATGCTTTTTTATTTGTATTTTATTTTACAAATGTTGTGCACTGAACCATTTAATTGAGGTTTGGCACTACAGTAATTGATTTTACATCAAGAAAAAAAGGTCAGTACGCACTGGGAGCATTCTTTTTTGGGGATTCATTCGTATAATTCAACCTGCTGTTTGTGTTATGAGTACATGCACACTGACCGTGATTATAACGAGGCGATTTAACAACGTAGTTATTTTTCGAAATGAGGCTGGATTTTCACCGCAAATAAAATCAACCTGTATTAATGAGGCAGCGTTTTCACATCGTTTATTCGCGTTGCTCCTGGTGTGTAATGAAATGTAGCCATTCTAAGCATGTCTATGAGCAGATTTTTTTGGGTGTACCAACAAACAAATTCAGCTAATAAGAAGAATGATGAATCAGGCTATGCTTGTGGAAACGCTCACACGGACATCAAATATGATCGTAAGCACGTTTTGTGAATGAGGCCCATTGTACCTAGTGAAAACCTTATGTGTCCTTACAATATGAACCTGAAAAGTGATGTAAATGTCAACAGATTCCTTACCTCTCAGCCTCCTCCACTGATACATGCCTGTCTTTGTCCAAGTCAATTTTATTACCTGAGAGAGAGAGAGAGAGAGAGATTTTGGAATTGACATTTTAGAACTTTTTTGATAAGGCCATTAAAACGTAAAAGTTAATTCATAAATGATAAAATGTTGTATTATCTAGTTATTAATTAGTATTTAAAAAAACGATTAGTGCACTAATCGATAATCAAAAACATTTGACATTTTATGTCACATCCCTAGTATTTTGCCTATATCTGTTGCCATAACAGAAAGATCAGGAATAATCTAAGAAAATGCCATAGTTTGAGAACGTCTGCATTATTTTACCTGGTTTACACGTTCTGATAGGTCTACTTGAATGTTGCCAGACTTGAAATAATGACTCATGTAGCCTACCAGACCGGTACTTGAACCATGTTTCAGCAGTGCGAGCACCAAAAATACAGCTTACAGTGACAGCACGCTCGAGCATGGCTGTATTAGCGCTTGAGGCTGGCTGTCAAAAGGCTTAGATACAAAGGATTTGTCAGTGATGTCACCGCATTGCGGAAGTGTTTAAGACTTGTGGGGCCACTTAACAACTTAACCCCCGTCCAGTCTTGTGTGTGCATTCACACCGTATGCAACGTGTAGGGGCTATTAGATGGACGAGAGGTCGTTGACGTGTTGAGAACCAAACAATTGTGTATATTCTATTCTTTGGAGTTGGACTTGCGGTGGACTTGCCTCGCAAGTCCACCATCGGACAACTCATCCACCTACCCACCCTGCAGGCAATTTTAATACATGCTAAACATGCAAAAACACCGGTATGGTGCTTTACAAATGTCATTAGATGTGAAGGATGCTGTAAAAACCGGGGGCTCATTAAACACAAGTTCTGATGCCATGTGCTGGCCTGGCACAAAACTGTACCGGACCCATTTTGGGTCATGACCCTGGCTACCCATCTCAGATTTAGAGAAGGAGGAAGATAAGCAGCATACAATGGGCTGGACTAAAAAACATAACTTACCTACTATACATAAACAGATTTCATTGCCCAGCATTTTCCTCAACTCTTTCACCCAGTTCTTCACCTGGTGAAAAGAAGAGCACAGTCAGATGGTAATATGGTATTCATTTACATAAAATAACTTTACTGGGAGCTGATGGTAGGTGTGGCGCTCCACCTCAGCAATCCATCTCCTGTGGGTCTAGCGTATTGGAACGGGGATAGACTTGCACGTTCTCTGATACCGACAGTAAGGCGCTCTGACTTACTTAGTTTACAGTTGTGTTGGATATTCATTGGAGACTAGTTAGGCATCTATGATGCTTACCTTCTGGAAGGAGTCTTCGTCTGTGATGTCATACACTAGTATGGCTCCATTGGAATCTCTGTAATAGATGGGACCTAAAGCATGGAACCGCTCCTGTCCTGCTGTGTCCTGCAGACAATAAAGAGAAATACTAAGGCCACTAGCTACATTGTTAGTGTATGTGTGTGTGTGTGTGTGTGTGTGTGTGTGTGTGTGTGTGTGTGTGTGTGTGTGTGTGTGTGTCTGTCTTACCCATATGGCCAAGTTGACCCTCTTTCCTGTGATGTTGAGCTTCTTCGTGAGGAAGGAAGCCTGAGGAGGGAGAGGAGAGAGTTTACACTATTACTACAGTTATTAAACAAATCACAGCAACCATAGTGTTGTTTTAATTATTATTATTTCAAAACATCTTCATAAAAAGGATACAAAAATAATAATATATAGGTATATATGTAAAAATACATACACAAGTGACTGACAACTTCTCCTGCTCTGACTCATCCTCACACAACCAGCATGAGCGATTGTCACACACAGTTTATTAGTCCCTTATAAGACATTGCATTTGCAGTCTCAGAAAGAAAGGTCATCAGATTTCCAACTTTGCTGATAGAACACAGCTGATGTTAATTTGCTGCTATACCAAGGCTTTATGGAAACCGTGTTGCTAGTTAATTATCTGGGCCCATGGAGCTAGTTAGCAATCCAGACCATGGGCAGTGTTTCATATATGATGAAGTTGTAGCCGTGGTGGCGAATATTTGTATCGGGAAGGAGAGAAAAAAAGAAGGAAAAAGCGCTCAAAACAAGAAGTCAGGTCAGGTGTCAGACAAATACCAGAGCTATTGAGAGAGTACGGCACCCCCATAGACTTCTGTTGTAAAAAGAGAATATTCACATAATGAATTCAAATTAACTATATCAGATTTTCTAAACTCTGGTCCAAGGAGCCCAACCTACTGTTAGTTGTCTTTTCGACCAGATAGTGAATTGTATTCACCTGGCCCATAATTAAACATATAGACTTATACCCATCCACATACTGTGATCCCAAGACCCAAGTTAAAATACGATGCCACTAGAGGGCATAATATCCTGTGATTGAGGCTATGTTAGTTACGGCCACACCACCCACAGTGCAAGTCACTGCCCATATAATCACAATAATGAACTACATTTCAAGTACCGGTAGTAGTATTCTTTCTAACTATAACAGGCCAAGGACCAGACCATTGTGGTATAAATGTGTACTATGAAGCAAAATGTATGAAATGTTTCAACCTGGCCAACATTACATTATTAACAGCAGGGAAATAAAACAATGAATTGCTTACACAATTAACTGCCCAACCCAAATGTAATATGAATGATGACAAAAGTATTTCTCTCTTAAGTTCAAACTACCTCATCACATGGGGAGAGATTAAGGTCAAAACCTCAAGAATGTGTCTGACTGAGCGAGAGAGAGAGACCAACTTGCCTAACTAACCTGTTTGATTCAAGTTTTCATTTGTTATATAAGTGTAATGTCAATAACACACTCCATACACTACAGAACACTAGTTCATGTCATGTAAATAAAGAATTTCAAATTGAATATTAAAAGACAGGATTTTAAACATGTGAGCAGGTGCAATAGAAAGCAGTATTTTGAATGTATGCGAGAGTGATAAAGATTGCATGTGTCTGTGAATGCTTGTGGTTAGGTTCAGTTCCTGGTCCACAGTACTCATATCAGTCACCTGATCATGGAGAAAATAAACTTATACTGTTATCTCACAAGCACCAACTTATCTGACCTCTAACCATGGTACACCATAGGGAGGGACATGACCGAAACCCTTTAAAGACACACAGAGACGAGAGATCTGCCTTTCCTGGTGTGCGATCTATTCTAGACCTATAGGTGAGATTTTTTTACAGCCCTCTGGCGACAGCACAGCAAACCAAAGTATGTCCACCATGTGAGTTCAGTCTATTGAAACTTGAAGTTCATCATTCTTGGATTCTTCCGTTTTGGATTTCAGAGTTTGAGATTTTCACCTGGCAAATAAGGAATCTTAATTCTAATCTAGCACTGACTGTGTTGGGAGTGATTTGCCATCATAAAGCTTAATTAAATCAATATGAACAACAAAGAGAGAGCAGATATTGTTTGTTTGCAGCATTATGTTTAATTAAGACCACATGAAGCTTAACCCTGTGGGTCTAGGATCAACCACAGCTTTCTGTCCCGGACTTCTCCTTAACCCATTAAGACCCATTAAGACCTGAAGCTGATTCTATACAAATGTCTTCTGAATCCTAACAGTTTTTTTTATTTTTTTATCTGCCATTTTTCTCAAAAATAGCAGATCTACAAGCTCATAGCGCTGCACTCGGTGTCGGGCTATGAGCTTGTAGATCTGCTATTTTTGAATAGCCAAAGAAATCAAAAAATTACACAGATGCGTTCCCAGTCTAAATGGGTCAATGGTCTCCCTACAGTAGGAAAGATGAGAGGGAGACAACTGTCCTTCTCTGCATTTGTACTCCCGTTATACCTCATTAATACACAGAATGTGTGTGAACTATATAATATTGAGAAACGAATATGCTTCATAATTGCAGATTTTTTACAGTATTATCTGTGGAAACTAGCGTCAAAAGACAATTACACACAATTATCCGTGACGCCCTAAATGCTGGCAATATAGTTCTATACTTCTTATATTGTGAAAAACTGTCCGTTGTTTAGCTTGGTGCCAGGGCCATTACACACCAGCAGCAATAACCACATCATTTATTTTGGCTATACACAGTATGGCTGTGTCTATGTTTGTCCACTCCACAATGTGCATAGCTTGTAACACACATCACATGTGAGCGGAACCTGAAGACTGATTGACATGGACACAGTACAGTACATTGCCATGAGCAGACGCAACATACCAGAAGATCTGTTGGTTTGCGATGACAGAGATCTAAGAACTGAGGCTTATTCTAAGGCTATGCTCATTCTAAGTTCCTTTGGTTTTACATGTCATCTGAAACTATAAAAATTATATATGCTAAAAACAGACACGTTAATAAGTCTCTGAGCGCGATTCAAGACCACGAGACAACAAACGAAGACAGAATCTTGAGCAGTGTTTCACAACCAGTGGGTAGGGGACCAAAGGTGGACATAGTTCGGATAGGTTCGAGGACTAAATATCAACTTAATGAGGGCACATGCAAATCATTACCCATTCAAGCCTCTCCCCTCCTCTGTCTCTCCAAACAGGCCCAATTCAAGCACTATCTGCAAATAAGTAGCCTGTATTCTCATTCATTCACTCCTTCACCGACTCCCTCAGTCATTCATCCGTTCTGGTCTTCCTCCGAAGTAGCAACGTTTAGAGCTAACCAACCCGACAACTGCAATACAAAACAATGGGTCAACATGTTTAGAAGACGAATATTGCATACTGTACTTAAGAGCATCACGTTCAAATCTGATTCATGGATCATGTTGCAGCGTCAGGGGCAGTGTGTTCACAGACTCCACACAAATTGTTCTCGATCTGCCAGCACCTTTATGCCATATATTTCTAAGGTAAAGACACACTTCTCTTACCAGTGCTGCACATAATGTTTCAGCGCTCGCCTCTGGGCAATTGGGCATCCATTGTTTTTCGGCGGCGCGCTCTGGGCGCCTCGAGTACAAAATAGGTCAACTTTTGGAGAGGAGCACCGCTCATCAATGTCACTTTCACTATGCAGAGGGTTGGAGCAACACACCAATAAGCGGCAAACAATGTCAGGCATCCCACTCATGACTCATGTGTAACACTCAGGAGTCTGGACATGATATTCAAAGTGCTCCACCGTTCAAAAAAACACTTTCTATGGACAGACACGGCCCCTTAGTCAGCACATCACGTGCACCAACTCAATCTATCCTGTCGCTCTCATCTGGATCTACATTCATTATTTCATTTACACACTGAAGTTTAAGAAAATAAATAACAGTGTTGTCAACTTATTATGGACCCGTGTTTAAGTAGCAGAGAGGTTCCAACCCTTCAATTTAATTTTCACCTCCCCTGATCTGTGCAGCAAAGGAGAATCCATTCTATTCCATTCTAGAACCGTCTCCGAGGTGTGAATGAGCCAGAGCTTGCTTTATTTCTATGTCTTACTTTTATCTCTCTGTAAATAAGTACACTGTGGTGGAAAGGTGTGTCTTCTGCCTTGTTTATTATGAGGGGCAAAAAGTGCAAAGCACAGGAGAAGAGGGACTCAATCCATAACGTTCAGAGGGATGTCCGGATGTAAGCAGAGATAAATGATACTTTTGCAAACAGGACGTTTTGCAACATCTGAGCTTTCAGGCCACCGTCATCAGCCCGTTCAGACATGTCGATGGACTGTTAGTCATCAAGGTGAATGCTAATTTGACTCAAACCACAAAGTCGGATAAACTATCAATGCAAAACACACACACACACACACACACACACACACACACACACACACACACACACACACACACACACACACACACACACACACACACACACACACACACACACACACACACACACATATGCAAACAGCAGGCTGGTAAATACAGTACACCTAGTCAGCACTCAGCAGTGATCAAGACTGTACATGCAACACAAGAAACCTACCCATATAATCAGTGGGTTGTACTAGTGCTATCTACTAGTGCTGGGTAATAATAATAAAAAAAGAATATAGCTATTTCTAATGAGCAACATGACAAATTGAGACATTGTAAGGAAACATCAGTAGTAGTACTTTATTTTGGTCATAAAATAAAAATTCTATATATTCATCATATCATATCATATCATATGGATTAGACCAAAAAGGTGTAGGCTGAAGCAATGGCTTATTTTGCCTATCTTTTGCACATCAAAAACCTAACGTATTAAAAGAGAAAAAAAAAGAAAAAACACAACAGGAAAAAACGACAAATGTGATCTCTCAGATGTATAAAAGTAAAAACCAACCAAATGACAATGTTTATCATAAAGCTTAAGTACAGTGGACTGAAAGGCCTCATAGGCCTGTTCTGGGTCATCATTGGCATAGACCTCATCCCAAGTCTGTACGCTCAGGTCCACCTTAAGGGATCACTATGTTTGAGTCAAGCAGAGCTGTTTTCATTTAAGATAATCATTTATATTATATATGGATTATTAATTAGTCTGATTTCCATAGATAAAATATGTACACGTAGAAATGCATGTCACGGAACACTAGTGGTCGCTAGTACTGTCTGGGAACAAACTGCTGAATAACAAGTGGGAGAAAAAGAGAGGAAATGTTTTGGGTGATTAATTTCCCTTACACTGATGAAATACATAAATATATATTAAATGTAGGTTCTGTTTTCATAATGTACATTGAAATATCATAAGTGGAGTACTGGACATATTGTCCAGAACTCCTGATCTCTTAGCATAATGTACAGTATATAGACTAATCTGTGCATGGGCAACAGGCACCCATGAACAGCATGTCCATGGGTGCCTGTTCTGCTTACGCAGTCTACAGACTCTGAGCGTCAGAGGCAGTCAAATGTAACCCCTGGTTACACAACCACTCTGGTAACACAGACAGAGGCTGAACTAATGCTGTGTGACCAGAGACCACTGGCTGCTCCCACACTCCCATACTGCTCACACAGGGAGAGCTAACCGGTGATCTGTAGGGTATGGAGTGTGTGAGAGTGTGACTGATTGAGGCAGGAGAGAGAGAGCGGGAAGGAGAGAGAGATGGAGCAAGTGAGTCATTGATCGAGTGAGCAAAGGAGAACATTTCTGTGTGTGTTCCACTATGTAGGGCAGGCCATCTTCATTAATGCCAAGTACTTCTCACAGCTGGGTTACAAATGCTGTGTCATACTTCCTGGTTCAAACGTTTCCTCTGAAAGCAATGGGGGCTACCATGAATGAATCCTGCTAAAACAGGGGGTGCCCTAATATCAGAGACATGCAAAAGGCATGTGATGGCAATGGGATATCACATGCACACACGTAGAGTATCTCCCTCACACACACACAGACACAGACACACACACACACACTATGTGATGCAAGCTTATGATGGACCACACACTAGCTTCATTGTGTAGAAATACAGATGGGCAACTGAAGAAATATTACTGTATGGTAATCCGATGCTACCTTTGCTGAGACCCCCCCCCCCCCCCAACTGCCTGTACCTGTTGAAAACAACATCCATCTATTCTACATGACCTCAAAACAGTTGCACGTGTAAACAGTGTCTTAAAAGAGCTTTGTCTAAATAATATTACCAAGCCAAGTCACATATTAATATTGTTATTGTTTTATTATTATTATGTGCACCCGCAGTTTGATATTGTTATTGTTTTATTATTATTATGTGCACCCGCAGTTTGATATGCCATTTAGCCCCAAAAGATGACCAACACTAGCAGTGACTGACTAGACTGGACCGCCGCTGATGCCGTTCTGTTTTTCACCCAGTGCCAAATTGCCTAAACTTGTAATCCTGGGCACTACTCTCCCTCTGCCAGCCTGGGGAGAGCCCCGAACTGAGCTTGTGCTTCCTTCAATGCATGAGGACTGAGCAGGCCGCTTCTCATCACCTGACAGGGGGGAGTTTCCCCGGTAGGACGTAGCGGGTGGAAGGAACACGTTATTCCAACCAGTTCCTTTCCCCTCCATCAGACGCCCCGGCTGACCAGGGGGAAACAGTATAGACAGTATAGAGACTAGGATTACTGCATGTTTTTTGTTAGGGTACTACTACCTACCCTAGGGGACACAGGGAGAACATGCAAACTCCACACAGAAAGGCCCTTTCGCCAACCCCACCTAGGGTATATAGGCACTGATGACGCGGAGGAGAGGACACGCCCCCAGCACCCACGGTGGGAATCGAACCCAGGACCTTCTAGCTGTGAGGCGACAGTGCTACCGACTGCTCCACCGTGCCCCCTTAATGCTGTTCTGTTATCATAGTGGGTGGAGGAGGAGGAGAGCTCATAATATGAGCTCTTCGGCCTTGTCTCCACCAGGCCGAAGGCGTGGCAGAGACTATGCTTTGCAGTGTGAGTGAGTGAGTGAGTGAGTGTGTCTCCAGCTAGTCTCTGCCACTGTTGGGCCCATGACAGCGAAACGGTGCAGGCGAGCGGCTTCGAATGCTATCAATGCATTGAATGGGAGATTATCACGTTTTATCAAGACCATTGAATGGGCGAGTAGGCGACGAGTAGGCGATATACGGACCTACCCGCGATTTGTCAGACCATTTATTGGGCGTAATCAGGAGCTACTGACCTACTTGGAGGCGGAGCAGTCCCCACAACAAGATTTACGATTCTGTGCCTATCGGTACATAACGCTGAGTAGGCTCAGGCGAACGTCACACCGTTCAGGACGGCAACTCGGACGCTTTAGCTCCCTCGGTAGTCCTTCACGCGGTTCCAGTTCGCCTGAGACTGCGCGTCTCCGTCATTGTCCAAAACCAAAACCGAAACTGAACTATTTAAGTCATCTCCGTTGGTAGGTCAGTATGTCTTGATAACACCCAATGAATGGTCTGATAAATCGCGGGTAGGTCAGTATGTCGCCTACTTCACCCATTCAATGGTCTAATAAAAGGTGATAATGTCCCATTCAATGCATTGATAGCATCCGAATCAGGTGTGCAGGCACACTCCCTGGATGTCAGAGCAGAACCTCTGTTATCGGCCTGTTATAGCACCACCAGGAGGTCATTTTTTGCAAAACATTTTTTTTTCATATTACTCCTACAGATTTTGTCCAAAAAATTACACAAATCAGTACACAGTATCTCTATAGTCATTAAACGAAACAGGTATTTCAGGTTTTTCATATTCCAACCTGATTGGCTAAGATTGGCTTCCAAAGTTTGCAGGAGTGCTCGGTTTTGAACAAAATGTCTCAAATAATGAACGCAGCGTGCGATTTCTGTGAAATATTGCAGTTGCACGCACATTCCCACTAGGCCGAGGAAGAAATGACACCTCATGGTGGCGATAATAGGTAATAGGCCGATTTGTGTTTTTACCTATAACTCTACCGATCTGCGTAAAACTTTCAATGCGCATTCCCTAGAGGTCAAGGAAAAACCTTTAACCTGCATTTTTCACATCTGCCTTTTATAGGGCCACCAGAAGGCCAACTGAAGTAAAACACATTTTTTGATATTACTTCTTCAGATTTTATCCAAATTCCACGCAAATCAGTACACATGATCTCTATAGTCATGTGATAAAGTCGAATCTGTTAGATTTTTCATATTACATCCTGATTGGCTAAGATTGACATCTTAAGTTTGCAGGAGTGGCCCGTTTTGAACAAAATGACCCAAATCATGAACGCATCGCCCGATTGCGACGAAACTTTGCACGCACATTCGCACTGCATTGAGGAACAAATGCCACCCTTTTGACATAGCCCTATTATAGCGCCACCAGGAGGCCCTGGTTGCAAAACACATTTTTTTCATATTACTCCTACTACAGATTTTGCCCAAACATCACACAAGTCGGTACACATTATCTCTATAGTCATGTGATCGAGACGGAACTGTCCCATTCTTCATATTCCATCAACATTGCTGGCCCACAATAACCTACCTGCCCTGGCGGAGACCTGTGCTCCGAGGAGCACTTTTTCTAGTTTGGGATAATCTCGGGTGGGCGGGGGAAAGCTCATATTTCGGCCACCAGAAGACCCGAGAAGGTTTCGCAACAGCTCAGCTCACCCGGGATGAACCGGACAGCCCCAAAACATCAGAGCACACGCACGCACGCGCGCACACACCACACACACACTGACTGACAGCAACTCAACTGACACACAATAGTGGTCAAAAAGAAAAAAAAAACCTTGGTTGCAGATAGAGAAGAAAAAGCCTTGATTACCATATAATGCTATTGCTAAGCTATCTGGTGGTTAGCATGTCGCTTCCTGGGGGCCATCATCTGAGATGATCAGGCCACCCCAGGAAGCGACATGCTAACCACTAACCAGATTCATCTCTCACCTGTAAAGTTGTGATGTGTTTATCGTTGAACTTGTTCTCGCAGTACCGCAGCACCAGGGACGTCTTGCCCACGCAGCCTTCCCCCAGCAGAACCACCTTGAAGGAGTAGGTCTTGTTGTTGTTGCCGCCCGCTCCCCCAGATGCCATGGTTTATATCAAGACAGCGAAGAGATGAATCCCCCTTGGCTTCAGTACAAGTCGCTATTAGCTTAGCTAGCGATGCTAACCCCCATTAAAGTGAAGTGTTGCGTCGGAGCTCACATCAGATCAGCCCTAAAAAAAACAGCAAGGGGGGAAAGACATAAAAACAAATCCGGGAGGGACGGGAAATAACCAAAAAGTCGTTGAGGCGGACGTATCCCACTCAGACCGATATCTACCAGCGAATGTCAGATATTTATAATTTAAATATCAAAGTATTTCTTTCCCCCACCCGTGTTGTTGAGACTCTTCGCTTTCGTATCCAACTAATGGCGTCTCCCTGAGCCTGGTTTAGCTTAGCTTAGCTTCCCTCTACGTCCTAGAGGCAAGATACCCAAGGGTGCGTCAGTGATGTCACCATCACGCGGAAGCGCTTCGTCGTCGGGGCTTCATATTTTTTGCTTGTTGGTATGATATCATTTGTTTATTTTAATTTTATTTGGGATTACAGTTCAAAGTACAATATACCCCAGTACGGATCGCAATCACAAATGTGAGATCATCTACATTGAAAGTGTTCATCCAGATCGATAAGTAATCGTGCATAGTCGTTGGCTTTTATTTGAGACATGGGTAACTGCAGACAAAGATGGCGCTGGAACTTGTTTTACTTGGCAAAATAAAACCACTATGGGATTTAAAGCACTATCCCTATAAATACCTTTCAAATAGCTATTTTATTGGTCCCCTACTGCAACCGAAACACTTCCGGTTATTTTTTGACGTCACAGACTTATCCTTGGTATCCTTATTCTAGTGTACGTCATGCTTTGATCATATGATGACAAGGGCCCCTGTTCCCGTCATTATCAAAGTGGTGGTGGGGAGTTTTGTTATGTTAACATATTAGGCCTGTCAGATCACACATACATTCGGGAAATGACAGAATGAACACTGTTATATTCCCCGCCCTCATAACGGGAGCAGATTAATTTGTAGGACATGTTATTTATTTATTTTTGACATGGTTTCTCAAGCAGCAGGTGCGTGAACTTGACATCCTTTCCCCCTTTCAGCCTATACTTTACATACTAGGGGACGCTTTTGACAGCCCAATGTTATTCAACCTGTGAGCCGTGGTGTAAAGTGTAAAGTACATTTATACTGTACTTAAGTACACTTTTGAGGTATTTTTTACTTTAGTGGAGTATTTCCAATTTTCAATACTTTCTATACTTTTGGTACTTAAGTGTATTTTGATGCCAATACTTTTGTACTTTCACTCAGGTCAATTTTGATTACCGGACTGTTACTTGTAACAGAGTTTTTCTACATTGCAGTATTGATACTTTTACTACTTTTTCCACCACTGCCTGTGAGTCAGTCAGAACCAAAAGGCTAGACCCACCAATGCAACTAGTCGCAACGCCTTACAACAAAACAGTTTTAAGGCCAGTCCACACCAATGCAACTCCTTGCAACTGCCATTGGGGATAATGGTTGCAGGGCAGGAATTTCATGAAGGCCATGGCCGGCGTGCCGCGTTGCCCCTCAGTTTGGCCTTGTGCCCCTCAAAAGAATTGCATGCCCTGAGGCCACAGCGGCCTTAATGCCCCAGCTGACTGTACCACTTTCTCCTCTGTCTCTTTCTTGTCATGTAGACGCCAGTGTCTTTTGTTGAGATTCTGAATTCTTAACTCCCCTGAGTGCCCATCTTTAAACCAATCCAGTAACTTTGATTGGTGCAGGGCTGAGCATGGATCAGATTGTAAATACCATCATTTATTTATTACACTGCAGATAGTAAATCTAACCCTTAAATTCAATTAATTCTTTCATTAGACTAAAATCTTGATGGCCTTCCTGCATTTGGCCTTTGTGCCCTAAATAATGGACAACACCAAAGGCCATGTGGCCTTGACCCTAAAATGACAAAATTCCAGGCCTGGTTGCAAATAGTTGCATGTTGCAAGGAGTTGCATTGGTGTGGACTGGCCTTAAAAGTGGACTGTGGCATGTTCTGACAGGGTCATAGAAAAAGAGCCACTTTAAATAGTAATAAACTAATAAATACACAATAAATAGAATAGAATAATGTGTTACAACCTGATATAGACTATTGGATTCTGTCTCTATGGTCAGTGGGAAATCAACTGAAAATGACTTACAAACTGTGACTTCAGACTTATTTATGTATTTAAATGAATACATATTTATTTGAATCTATTATGGTCTTTCCCGTGGCTTTGAAAAACGGTGTAGCCAGGTCAGGGTAGGCAACAACATTAAGTCTACTATAGGCTATGCTATAGCCTAGGCCAGTGGTGGAAGAAGTACTTGTCAGATATTTTACTCAAGTAAAAGTAGCAATACTACAATATTAAAATACTCTGTTACAAGTAAAAGGCCTGTGTTCAAAATGTTACTTGAGTAAAAGTACATAATTATTGGCATCAAAATATACTTAAAGTACCAAAAGTTAAAGTACAAAAATGTTTGAAAATAGCAGATCTTACAAGCAGATCTACAAGCTCACAACTCGTTGCGATGCAACGCGTTGTAGCTTGTAGATTGGCTATTTTTTTTTATCGAATAGCCTTGGTATAAAATAGGGCTGAAGTGGTTAATGTATGTTTTATAATGTAATAATTTATATCTGCAAAGTAACTTGTAACTAAAGTTTTAAAATTATTGTAGTGGAGTAAAAGTATAATATTTGCCTCTGAGATGTAGTGGAATAGAAGTAAAAAGTACAGAAAATTTGAAACACTCTGTGTCCGAAACACACCCTGCGGTGAACATGCCCATTCCCATTCTCTTCCAGTATGTAGCCTATGACCAGTGGTGTAAAGTAACTAAGTACATTTACTCAAGTACTGTACTTTTTTTAGGTATCTTTTATTAAACTGGAGTATTTCCAATATTCAGTACTTTTACTTTTACACCACTAATCTCAGAGGCAAATATTATACTTTTACTCCACTACAGTTATTTGAAAACTAGTTACTAGTTACTTTGTAGTTACCTATATACATTTCGGCCATTTGAAAATAGCTGATCTACAAGCTGTGATCTACAAGCTTGTGAGCTTAAAGATCTGCTATTTACAAAATATATTTTACATTTTAAACATTTGAAAACTTGTGAAATGGGACACTGCACAATTCCGCACAATGAGTAGCCTACTTTCTACTTTATATCAATACTTTTGTACTTTTGCTCAAGTACATTTTTAATTCCTAAATTTTCCTAAATGTTACAAGTACATTTTTACTTGTAACAGAGTATTTCTACATTGCAGTATTGATACTTTTACTTAAGTAAAAAATTTGAGTACTTTTTCCACCACTGCCTATGACATGAAAGAACGTGCACTGAGTGGGTCATGACTCATGATCTTATGCAAGTTCATGTCACACAGTAGGCTACACAAAGCAGGCTACTATGGGTTTTGCAAAACAAAACAGTGGTGGTCACAAGATGCTATTCCATGTAATCCATTACCTCTACACAGTAGCCCCGTTTGGAACCTCACTCTCCACGATAGAGGTTCCAAACGGGGCTACACACAGTGAGTAAATCTCCCAGAATCAAATTATGCAATTTTCACTTCCATTATAAACCAGTGAACTTTATTCAACACCAAGGTTAAAAGCAGAAATAAGGAAAGAAGACACGCAAAAATAAGGTTATTCTACTTTTACACAATGTTACTCTGTCACATTTTTCATTATCGAAGGAATAAAGCTATCATTAATTGTTGTAAAATTAAATAATAGCCATAATAATAATAATAATATAGTAATAACAACAATGAAAGGGACTGGGGTTGGTTAGCTTGATGTATTTCTTTCTCACACACACAAAAGAAGACCAGGTTATTATATTTTAATTTCACATAAATTAACTAAGTAGCCTGCCCACATCGGACATTTGTATTTAGTGGCAAGGTTGCTAATGTAGTTTCACAAGTTATATCACATGTCTGATTGTATGTACACATCATATATAGTGCATCATACTAGTAGTAGTTTATTCAGAGTTTTACTGTATAAGCCATTCTAACAAAAATGTTTTATATAACTTGGTTACTGTTGAACATTTGACTAATCCTTTTCTAGGTTATGACATTTTAAATAAACAGGTATTTAGAGAAAGAAAGACCCTATGATCCCTGCAAGAAAGCTGTCGCACTGCTGCTGTCGAACAGATGCTTCAACGGTGTCGCACTATGAAATCTACAAGCTCACAACTCATCGCATCTACAACGTGCTAGGCTTGTAGATCTGCCATGTTCGGTGCGTCACAATGTCGTACAACAAAGTATAAATCAGGCCATGGGAGCATGGCTATGGTCTCTACAGCTCAGACATGGTTTGTTAGGCGTTTCCAGTGAAGTCATTGTCTGGTGAAACAGAGGAAGTTCCTTCTCTCGCTGCAGTCCCTGGCCTCCCAGCTTCTGGTTCCATTTCCCTCCCTGTTTACGGTACCACAGTGCTGCCACCAGGCTGGGCAGAGAGGCATGCCCCAGTGGTGCTCTAGCTTGTCCCCGCTCACCCACATCCACTGGCTAGCCAGGAACCGCAGGCCGGTCCACACCTGGAGAGGAGAGGAAGATGAGTAAATCTCCTTTGATTGGGTACATGCAGTACCCAGCAAAATGACATGGGTATCTATCGATACAAAAAAGTGAGGCATTTGAAATATGAAATGGATCCCCATATCATTTTGTTGTGCAAAGAAATAATGCAAAGAAATAATATTAAATATAGAAATAATAATATGTGAGTTACGTATCTCACATATTATACATTTTAACATTCAAATCGTTTTTAGTTCAACTCTTAAGTTTTTGTTACTGCCTATGTATCTACTGCCATGGCAGATCTACACACACACACCTGGTCAGACGTAGCCTTCAAGATCTTCTCCCTAGCATAGAGGTGGTCATCAAGGGAGAGCAGGCTGGCTAGGTCATGTCGGCATGTGTCACGCAGAGATCTACAGTAATCCAGGGCTTCCTCCCATGTCTTGTTCTCCTTCACCAGGATCAGCTTCTCCTCCAGAAAGGAAGACCTGGAAAGGCATTGTTTATTGTGCCACGTCGTTAAGCCGGACCTGACAAAACCACAGTCTTGATTGTCTGGTTGTCCCGTTGCCCAGTCTTTGAAGTAGGACTGCTGCTCTCCAACCCACTTCCACACACCATCTACATCCCTGGATAAAATGACAGGGATGTTAGTTGTTCCTGTCTCACAATGCTATATACTCTAAACCTCAGTATTGAAATGCCCTTGGCATTAAAGGACCACTGCACCCATTTTAAACCTATCTTCACATAAATGGTCCTCACTAATCCTCATTATAACATTTCTGTCTACTATCTCAGAGGAGGGCTGTGGACAGTTCAGAAACTTGCCTTCCAGTGACATACATTTATATGCAGGTTTCAAACTTATTTTTTTAAATGAATGCAAGAACAATGGTTTATATTTCAGCATGCATTCAGCAAGCATCCAGCCCCTAATGTTATGACGTCATTAAATGACTTGTCAACGTCACTTCGTGAAGTCGACTTGCAAAAATCTGAAGTTGTTAATGTACCAATTACTATATGATGAAGATAGGGTTGAAAATGAGGGAAGTGCTCCTTTATTTGTATTTTTTTCTTCTCTCTCTCTCTCGCAAATGTTGTACTGTACCTGTACAATCCAATCCATGCGGAAAAATCAAAAAACAAGTTTTGATCATGTCCTTCATTGATGGTGGCCATGCCTTGGAAATTATCATCACAGTACTGCCGACCCTTCTCCCATGTCATCAACTGTTTCACCACGGTAATGGACTTCTCATTATTGCATATGGTGAATCGTTGTTCGGAGCAGGGTGCAGTGTACCACTTCCCATGCCAAATATCACTGCAATTCCTATCTAGGCCAAAATGCCCCATCACTAAGCTGGGTCCCATGGGGGTTTCCGCCAGTTCTGTCCACCTCCAGAGTGTGGGATCTGAGGTGTCACGATGCAGCCCAATCCAGAAGTCATCCAAAGTGTGCATTGATAGCATCCGAATTGGGTGGTTCCAGAGGGAGTCAGCTTCATCTTGGCTCCTGAACAATGATTAAAAAAGTTTTATTTTACATTAGTTCAATCAGTAATGTTTCTTATCAACTCATCTTTAATTGTGCTGCCCGGTCAGGTATTCATTCAGAAAAAAAATGTTTGGTATATCTATCCATTAATTAACTGTCTGTGTGGCCCTGGCCCAGGCATAACTCGGGCGATGTCCGGCCGAACGGCCTCTAAGTGGCAATTCGGTCAGACCAGCATTTTCAGAGAACCGAAAAACCATAGGCTTTGCATCATGTTTGTGCCGCTTTGCCAACGTTGACATCAGGAATCCCCGTATCCCTATATTTAGTTGACCGGTCATTTATTAGTGGATACTGCATTGGGTAGGCTACTCTGAGAAGTACTACATAAATGGTTGGGGTGTGCATTCCTGATGTGCGTGGCCCCCGAGCATCATGCAAGTCCCTAACTTGCATGATGCAAGTCGGGCGACGTTGTGCAGATTGTTCCCGACTTGCATGACCTCCGAGTAGGCCGATGCACGCATCGATCTAGTCCTTACAGTTAGTTCCCAATAATGATTCTCTGGTGATTTGTTTATTTTTATGTGCAAAACTGATGTTTCTTGATGAGTAACTCATGTGTTTAACCAAGTGCTGGCAGCATGTAACACTATTTGTATACTGAAAGGATAAAGAATATTGACAGTATATTGCTTTCTCAGAACAGAGGACAATTGGATTTTCTGTTTTCCCTCTGTTGAAGTTGTGTTCAACATTAACAACACATCTTATCTTATCTTAGATGGCTGTTGAAATGGTTATGTCAAACTTCTTTCCAGGTATATTCCTTTCTACACTTTCCCAGTGAAACTACTGTATGTCTTCAATCAACTACCACTTTTATCTTCTCTAAAGCTTTTGTTACATGCAGATTTGTTTGTACCCAGATCAAGACCTCCTTGGAGGTCGATAACATTCTCGTGTCAAAATACTGTGTGACTAGCAGGGAAACACTCATTTAAAGGGCTATATCAAAACAACAAATTATATCAGGAAAAGTGGAAACCAACCTGATTGTTGCTAGATCTGTGTGATAACTCCTACAGTAATCTCTGGCCTCCTGCCAGGTCTTATCAACTTGAACAACATAGAACTGCTTTCTTAATCCCAGTGCATGCAGAGTGGTGGTGATGATGATGAAGATAATGAAGAGGCATCCAGGGAAGCTGTTCTTCATCCTGTTTTGATAGTAGCTGTGATGTTGGGTGTGAGATTAAACTTTTAAATGTTGGCTTTATTTTGATACACGTGCTGATTAACCACCCAATCCTCCCCACGTCTGTGTTCAAGTTTCCCAATGAGCTATTCATTTACTGCTCAGCCCATTTGTCTTGTGTAAATCCTTAAGGAAAAGGATTTACATTTCAAATCAGTCCGGCACACCTAATAGGGAGGTGGGCCTGTTTTACCTGCCATCTGGTAAACCTGCCCACTGCAGTAGACGCTCTAAGAATATCGAGTAAGGGACATGGTGACTGAGAAAAGTATCAAAGAGATACGTTTTGGGCAGGAGAAGAGTGTGTATGGTCTGTGGGAGATTGAAGACACTTTATACAGGAATATTTTGTGTCTCGGAATAGTCTAGTCAGTTTGTACATAGTGTAATCATCTGTAACGGATCCTGTTTTGCATTCTTTAGAACATATGACAGCACATGTGCAAATCTACAAGAAGCACCTTTAGGAACACGTGCAAAGAGCAGAGTACTATAACCTTGAAGAGGTTCATATTAGTGCCCGACTAATATGCTGTACATTTTCACTCTCATACAGGCATGGATGTTGGGGGGAGGAGACATGATGTGGACATTTCCTGTCGGTTTAGTTCATTTGGCTCCTCAGGGATTCATATACAGTAGTATCAACATGTATCACCATCAAATATTTTGTGGAAACAAAGATATATACGGTATCTAGTACACACACTTCAATATATCACTTAACAGAAAAACAATTACTCAGCATTTTATACTAATCAGCATGATGAGTAGTATACTGTGTAATAGTGTAAGGGTCTGACAAGTACAAGTACTCACTGATATTGGTCAGAACACAGTATATTGGGATTTAATATCCCATAATGCAATGACAAATTAGAAATAATTAGATTTCAGGACAACTACATGATTTGGGCCATGATTCAGATTAGTGAACACTGACATTTGTTTTGAATAATATAATTTTAATAGATCAACAAATAATAAAGTACAGAATGGTGCATTTAAAGTGCAAACAGTAGAATACATTCACCAAATAGAAGCAGCAAGTCACAAATCAGGGTTTAAAGACCAACAGTTTGGGTAACATAGCTTATGAGCAGCAGTAGTGTACTACTAAGAGAATAGCCTACAAGTATTGGAAATGAATACAGTAGCATACAAAAAGTAAAGCAGTAGTAGTTGCAGTAGTGTAGTAGGAGCATGTTTAGTAGTAGCAGTAGCTGTAATACTACCAGTGGCAGCAGATGATTTGTAAAGTTTTGTTCATGGGTCTCTTTTTTAACATGGCGTCTATTTTATTTTTCTGACTTAAACTCTTGTGTTCATTACAATCAAATACAATTATTTGGAATCATACAGTATATAATATACAGTGACCTAAAGTGTCAGTGGGTGATACTGTTAGTAAGAGTCCAAAGGGAAGCACCCAACAAAAACGTTTACAAAAAACAAACAAAAAAATACGTACATTGGAGAAGGAGGAAGGGAAGTTTGCACACTGTAACTCGGCTCCCAGTACAACATGTGTTCAAAAGGTTTGACATACTTGACATGTCATACTTTTAGAATACATTTTCAGACTGTTGTTTATCTAAGAACAGTGAATATGCAAACTGCATTACAACCAAATGTCTATGTATTGAGCTAACCAAATGAGATGTCATCAGTTTCACAGAAGCCAGAACACAATTGATGTGAATTAAGGGGGAAATCCACCCTTTAGGAGATGTGATCACATCACCAAATTGGAACTCATCAAAGAACAAGGTCTACTAAATTGTCGATGTCCACCAAACGTCTACCTCTGGACTGTGTTCTCCTTGTCTTGACCATCAGGTCTGCTTACAACAGAGGGATTGGGTGGCCTACAGGAAGGACGAGAAATGGCAAAGAGTCACAAACACACACACAAGTGTGCACGCGCACACACACACACACACACACACACACACACACACACACACACCTACATGTTTTTATTAGTCTTCCTTAGCAGATGTCGGGAACATGGTGACAAAAGGCCGTCTGTTGGACTACAGGTGTCGCACCTACAAAAGGGGGAAATAAAATGACCACCAAATATCATAAAAAAAATTGAGCTCCAGACATCCAGAGAGAGGGAGAAAAAGAGCAAGAAAGAAAAGTTCATGTAATTAGCATATAGCTATTGGTAGTAGCACCTTTTTTAAACAAAAACGTAAATACCATTAAAGTGATTATACAGTGCATATGAAAACTAAAATGAAGACAGGAAAATGCCATGATTAAAATGAATGCAGGAATAGTAATATATATATTTTTTTTTTAAATGGAGAAAACAAATGTCAAGAGGCAAAATAAATAATCCTTAACGTCTCGGTCATTCAAGACTGAGGTTAACAGAAGTACACAGTACAGTGAAAACATTTTGCAGTATTCGTATGGATATTCCATAGCTCAAGACCCAAAAGAGAAATTAAACGTTTGCCTTGGACCCAAGCTAGTCAAAATAGCAGATCTACAAGCTCACAACGCGTCGCTTTGCGAGCTTGTAGATATTTTCACTACTTAATCATTCATGGAAATTAAATTCTCATTTTATTTATCAAATACTTCGAAAAATGTTGGAATTGTTTTGAATTGATAAAAAGTTGTGATATTTTTTAAATGAACTCTGATTGTTTAATTTGTTTTTGAAAAGCCTTTTTTTAAATGTAGGAAATGGGAAAGAAATAGATATTTACTCGCAACCCCAAAAAAGTCGTCCACGACCCAAAGATGGGTCCCGATCCACTGTTTGGGAAACCGTTTGGGCCTAGAGATGACTTACTTCAGTTGAGTTTTCTTTATTGCAGGAGGAGTGACAGGAACCTGATTAGGACAGGATGCTGACCGTAACTTCATTCCTCTCTCCATATCTGTGCGAGGAACACAAGTAAAAGCCACACACACATTATATAACAAAACAAATATCATGCGTCACGCCATGTTCTAAAGTCTAAACGTTAACCAGTTCATAAAGGATTTGGGCCTATGCAAAATCCTTCACGGCCTAAATTTGCTAGCCTGGTAAACCCTCCCTCCAGAAATCTCATTTCCATTTGATTCTGGAAATCAAATGGAAATGAGATTTCTGGAGGGAGGGTTTACCAGGCTATAAATTTGCTCCTGTAGTATAATTGTAAAGGGCCGTTCACACTAGAACTATACAAATATAGTTTTAAAATCATTTAGCCTCGGATCAAGACTATCATAGATGCATTTAATAGTCTGACTTTTACTTTCGCATCTATGATCGTCTTGGGCTTTGCCCCCCAATTATCACTGGACATCCGCGCGGAAAGCACGTACTTCTCCGTACATTGACAAGAAAACATATTAAGTGTTGACCCTGTAGCCCCGGATATTTACTCGACATTCGGAACCTGTGTGCACTGTATTAGCCCGTATTTTTCAATAGATATGCGTTTTAATACAGTCTGTGTCGGATTCTGTCGGAAGTTCCCTGTATTCCTCAATGGGCGGTAGTAACGAGGCGCATCCGGTGAAAGCCAGTATTACGCTCAATGTAAATAGGAAGTTAAGTAAACGAGGGGGGAAATGGCGTTCGGTCACAGACGGGATTAAAACACATATCTATTGAAAAATACGGACTAATACAGTGCAAAAAGATTCCGAATGCCGACGTAACATCCCGGGCAACCGGTTAATCACATTATATGTACACGTTCGGACGGAGTGATACGGACTTTACTGGCGGATGTCCAGTGACAATTGGGGGGGGGGGGGGGGGGTGAAGCCCAAGACGATGTGATAGTATGCAAATGTGAAAATCGATCAAATACATCTACGATAGTCTTGATCCAAGGCTAAAAATCGTCAATGGCAAGTTCACGCCACAACAAATACAATGGTGAACGATAGTTATAGTGCTCAGACTGCTCACTGCTCATAACGGCCTTTAGACAAGAGATTGGTACAGTTGTCGTCATTTTTGAGTTACGAAATTTCACGAGTTTTAAATTAAAGTTTCAAACTCGTGACATTTAATGTTTTGTTTAAGTTAAAACAAATACAAAAACTCACTTGTTTCTCGTCGAACAGTGTAGTGTGGTAGAATCTGGTGGTGATTGACTCAGCTGGTGTTGTTGTTTTCTTTCAACGTCAGAAATACCCCATTCAAACTTTGTCGTGTTCAAACAGAGCCGTTTCATTGGCTGACGCCACTCCGTCATAACAACCACGCCTACTTGGAAACAGTCTCCTCGGTGTGCCAAAGCAGTTTTTTCTACTAACTGTACTCTATGAACTGTCCACATTCCATAGATATTTTTGCATAACGTACATTTTCATTTAAGTCATGTTGGAAGAATATAATCTACATCATTTTGAAGAATTTATTTCTAAAAAAAAAAAAAAAAAAAAAATATATATATATATATATATATATATATATATATATATATATATATATATATATATATGCACACAAAAAACACCTGCAAAGTCAAGCTGTAGTAGCCCATTCCTCTGTTTACCAACTGGACACTCCATTGCAATTCCATTTCACACATAGGTCCTCTCATTAATAATGGCTGTACTTTTCAATACTGTTTGTCTATTGTCAAATACGTTCCTGATTTGACTTTCTGACTGTACCTCTATGGACTGAATATGCAAATGTTGTTTAATGACCTGAGCTGTTATTGTAAAACAAAAACAAAAAAAAAACATTATTCATTACACTGTAAAAGGATGATTATTATTTAATATAGTATGTGGATATATAATCTTCTCCCAAAGCCTTGTAAATCATACATCATTACATTTCACCATGTTTAAAAAACAGTACCCTAATGCATACAAAAACAAAATGTCCAGTAAACATTCAAACGTGACATAACTACCGCCAACTTGTAAAACAAAAGTCGCCTAACTTGAAATTTTAGTTTGGAAATTCAGGTAAAATGTCAGATCTCCCCGACATGATGTCATAGAAACAAAAACATGACAGAAAGAATTATGATAAAACATTTATTATACATTTACATTAGTAGTGTGATTGTCATCTGAAGCAACGTTTCCTGTGGTCATCCATGTTTGGATTTGTTTTCCTGGAGTTGTCAATTTGAAATACATATTTTCTAGTTGTGAAACATAACTACTTCTTGAACACAGGATAAAGCCCATCTAAGGCTGGGCCACCATTCCAAGCAGGATGACTTTTCCTGCATTTCTGTGTGTGTGCTTATCTGTGTTACCTCAGTCTCTGTGGTAAATGTGAATAGTTCAAGCATGAATCCAAGAATAGCCATTGTGTGTATGCGTGTGAAAAATACTTTGTGCCAGTCTCTGTTGAGTAGTTACAATTATGTTCATTCTCAGATTCGGATGACATAATCCAAGTAATCAGCAACCAAAATATTTATATATTCGGTATCAGTCTATTGTAATCTGATGACATTGTCAGATTCCATAGTTGACTTTGAGATAAATGCCATTTGATCTATTGATTAAATGCCATTTGATCAAATGGCATTGTATCAGTCTAGACCACATTCCTTGTGGTGTGCTGGCAAAAAGGTGCATGTTATTAATATTGAATGTGTATGCAATGCATCTGTGCATCAGTCTATCGTGGCCAGACACAACAGGCGAACCCTGGCAGGATGAGGGCAATGAGGACGGAGGAGAAGAGATTGACAGAGTTGTTGTCCAGGATTGGCTTCCCACAGATCCTCCAGGTGGTGGCTGACTCATAACTCACTACCTTACCTATACTGGTGTCAAAACCTAGAGGCAGGAGAGGGAGTAAGGGAGGCGGAGGGAGGGAGGGAGGGAGGGAGGGAGAAAGAGAGAGAGAGATAGATATGATCATGTAGTTTTGTCTGCCTTTCATGTCATGCACCAATGAGTACTGCATGTTACTGTAGAAGTCTGTACCTGAGTACTGCATGTTAGCTCCCAGGAACGAGTCCAGTAGTGACCCCAACAAGCCAGCCATGCCCCCGTACACTATGATTGGCCACTGAGGGTCGGCCAAGTGCAGGTCGGTGATCATTAGCAGCTGAGTTAAAAAGTAAGCCACACCAACAGTGAGCCCGCCCAGGAAACTAGCAACTAATCCCACAGGAGTTACTCCTCCATTGGTTCCTGAACGGGAGAGGAGAAAAAGTGAAATCAATGAATGAAATATCTTTTTAAAAAACTAATCATTTAGCAGCACCAGGTAGAATATTTGATATATATATATATATATATATATATATAATATATATATTGAGGTTAACGATTTTAATTATTTCTGAACTCTTCTTTGAGTACGAAGGCCATGCTATAACTGTCACATATGAAATATCATTGATTGTCTTTAACAGCAGAGGGCAGTGTGTTCTCAATATTTCTATTTTCCTCTGCCATTGTGTGACTCATGGCATGACATGGGTTGCATGTGTGTATATGAAAAAATCAGAAAGTAACAGAAGGAGAGGATGGAGTAGTTCCGGTCCCATTTCCTACTACATTTCATTTAATTTTCACTTTGTCGGAGTTAGATTTGGTTTCATAACAAAAAATACAACAGTTAAGAAAACACTCTATTTTAATGTGAGGACCAAATCTCAAAATCAAATGACAGTAAATATCGATATTTTAATATCAATACGACCATCCCTAGTTCCCTTGATACTAGCTACAGAGTAGGGGGACATGTTCACAGACACTGATGATTCTCAACAGTGAAACTTCTGAGAGCGCAGCCCGCTTTATTATGATGATCTGTATTATAACATCTTTACTCAAACGAGAAGTAGAATTACCCAAACCAATGTCTGTTACCCATCTCACATCCATATATGACCAGGACCATGGAAGGAAGAGTCAGACTGCATAACACTTTACTCCATTTTGTTGAACAAAACACAGTAAAACATCTTTTCTACCCGTTTGTCATAATGTATAACACTAAAGGCTGATTTACTCATCAGACTAACAAAAAAGTATGTTCCATTATTTGTATCAATTGAAACAATTGACAGACAATTATTAGAAAACAGCCTTCCACGATTGGATGATGCGCTTCTAACCTGCTGGGACCTCCTTCCCAGTGGTAATGAGTCTTGGTGGCGATTGGCTGAGGACAGGTCCAACCTCTGAGGCCCAGGTGTCTCCTGTGCTGCAGGCGAGTGCACCCAGTAGAGACAGACACATCCAGGAAGCAGAGTATTGCTTACCGAAATCAACTGGTATCTCACCTGGCCCAACCTGAAATAAAACATCAAATAAATGGCCAGCCTAGCTCCATATTCCTTGACAGTGGCGTAGCCAGGATTTACATTTTGGGTAGGCAAAATTTCAGGCCGATATGTCTATTGAGAAAGATCTATTGCAACGTACGTTAAACAAGAAAAAGAAATGTACATTGCAGTTTGTGACGCTCCAACAGTATGGACATATTTGGAGTAGTTGTTGAGGGGGAGGTGATTTGCTCCCCGTCCGTCTATCGTTAAGACGTTGAGACGTCGGGGGCAAAGCGGGTTCCCCCCCCCCCTTCAGTCAGTCTTTCAGGCAGGCAAGAGCCACCGTAGAGAGAGCCACCTCTCTACGGTGGCTACGCTTCTGGGAACATTAGCTAAAATTTGCAGCTCTAGAAGCTCACAACCCGTTGCACTTGCAACGCAATGCATTGTGAGCTTGTAGATCGGCTATTTTTGACAAAGAGACTTGGTGTAGAGGGGGGAGAGTGGACCAAGTACAGAGCCGACCCCTTTCAACTAAGTATAACTGTGGTTAAAGGGGAACAATCATGTTTTTGATGTGCATTTCAGCTCATTTTTGGTTATCATGGTCAGGCCCGGCATGTTCCTGCCCAGATGATCTCCAAGGTAAACTTTTCAGCAAAACTTTCAGAGACAAAAAAGACTGATGTTTTATGGCTGATGATGGAATAATAGCCATTCCCTTTAACAATTATATCTCTGCTGTCCAGCCAGAAACTGCTAACTCCAAAACGCTCATTGTTCAGGAAACGCAAAAACAAAATATACGTTTTTCAGGAAATGAAGAAAACCTTATATTTTTAAAACAAAGCAACACTGCCTCATCAAAGTTGGTATAGTGACTTTATATATTGTCAGATACTTGCATGTGTCATTATATTATCAACACTTTAACCAAATCGCGGGTAAATCAACACTTTACCCAGCGCAAGTGGAGTTAGCAGTTTCAGACGAGCAGAAATCAAGCTGAAGTGGAGTTAGGTGTCCAAACAACAATAGCTCCACTCGCTGCTAAGGGAGAGGTTTCGGAAGGGTACAAATTCTCAAAAGCTAACAATGGATCTCCAAGCTCACAATGCATCACAACAACGTGTGAATTAATGCCCTGATGCTTCATGCCACTTATTATATAGGCCTACAATAATAAACAGGACTTTAAATATTACAATAACTTCTGCAAAGAGGTAGTAGAATAGCGCGACAGAAATGCTATGAACGCCTTTCTTCTTGTCACATTGCTCTCCTCATTAAACACTTAATAGATTTTAGAAATATAATTACTTGTTTTCATAACATAACGTCAGTGCTAAGTTTGATAAACAGGTACACTGCATAGTTTTAACAGACTACGGGGAGCTTGTTTACGTGATCCTCCTCCTCGTTCACTGCGCAACGCGCTCTACTCATGCTGTTGAAAAGCAGCGCTGTAGAGGAGAGGGGGGAGTTGTTTGTTTTTGACGGACAGTTTGAGGATCCAATGGAGTTGGGAGTTTTCGTCAGAGGCGCTTTTTAATACTTTTCATTGGTTCAAATGTTTTGATATTTTACACAGACCTAAAGGGTGTTCAATAGCCTTGATTTATGAAAAAAAAAAAAAAAACTGAACATGGAGTTAGCTGGTCCTGGCTGGACACCGACAATATATATAGAGAGGGGCGGGGGTATATATTGTTTTTCAATCTCAATAAAATCCAGCAGTGTGTGATGCAACCAGATTTCAAAATTGGTTAAGATTTTAAAAGTCCTGTAATCCAAGCCCAGTTTAAGATACAGCTCACCAGTAAGATTAATAACAATAATTCCTGATAACGTTACTAGAGCGAGGAGTGCACACCAGGTACCATAGGAAAACTATAGTTGTGCAGGCGACACGTTTCTGGCAATGTGTCTCAGTGTAAGGTGTGTGTTTGTACCTCTATCATATAAAGCAGCGCCAGTTCTGTAGGAACACCACCATTACAGAAGACCTGAACCCAGTTCCTCTGACCACCTGAAAGAGAGGGAGGGGGAGAGAGAGAGAGAGGGAGGGGGGGGGGGGGGGAGAGAGGGAGGGGGGGGGGGGGGGGGAGAGAGAGAGAGAGAGAGAGAGAGAGAGAGAGAGAGAGAGAGAGAGATTAGCAGGAACGGGGAAGAATAGACTCAGAGAGAAAGCGATAAAAGAGATGAGAAATGGGAGAGATTAACCACTTGAACCCCAGCATGCATATTCTGGGGGAAACATTAGCCAAAAATAGGCAATCTACAAGGTGTAAATGGAAAAAAGCAGTCCAAGTATTATAGATTAAACTCAGATCCAGTTTACTAAGTCTACGTTTAAGTGGTTAATGTAATGGAAAGAGCGATGCAGAGATAGAAACAGAATCATTTGGGCACAACAAAGAGAAGGATCAACGATGAAGAGTAATGTCTTACCTTCCTTGTACTCTGCATCTATTTTCTTCTTCCTTGCTCCTCCCCAGCGGGTCAGTTTGGAGGAGGTTAAGAAGAAGGTGAGTAGACAAGAGAAGAAGCTGTAGTTGGCCATTGTCAGCACAAAGCCAACCAGGAGGGCTGGAGAGTCAAGTAAAATAAAACAAAACAGTTCCAATTACCAAACTTGTGCAGAAGGGCAATTATATAAAAAAATATTTGAGTGAAAATTAAATTGTCTATATCTAGTAATGTACCTTTATTGAAAGGATAAACCCCTTGAGATGTATTATCTCATTTTCAAGTGGGTCCAGACTGCCTTACAGCAAGGCATTTTACAATTATAATTGTACATTCCACAGCTTGGGAGCCAGGAGGGAGAAGTTGTGTACGCAAGCAAGGGCACAATCTGTGTGCTGGTAAATGGCTACTCTTCTAACTACCAACAACTTTGAGAGATATCAGCCAGATCTCTTCATTCTCACACTCAGTTCAGGATTCAGGCAGCTAACCACTATACACTGTACTTCTTGTACGATGAGTAACGAAAATAGCAGATCCACAAGCTCACCCATGGGCCTTGTAGAGCTGCTATTTTAGCTATTTTTAAAAAACGCGATAATCAAAATATGCTTAAAACTTAAAATGCCACTTTCTTTAACCACTTGAACCCCCAGCATCCCTATTCTGGGGGGGGGATAGATATTCTGGGCTTGGATTGGATAGAGATAGACAGACCTCCCAGGGCTCCTGTGTAGTCCAAACTGCGTTTCTTCACGGCTCTGACTGATATCACAAAGGGAACTAAGATGGAGAAAAAACATCGCCATGGTGATACGGGCTGCAGCGTGCCTGAAAACATACACACACAAGCACATATAAATGATCACTTATGAATCACAGAAGGCAAGAGAGAGAGAAACCTCACTCCAAACAGACATCTTGAGATAACCCTCATGAAATGTACAAACGGGTAAAACCTGCGACTTGCAGTTCAGTTTTAAATTATGCTAAATCTTTACAAATTAACAAACCACATTTTTGAGCGGTGTAGCCGCTCCTATAAGTGGGGTTGGGAATTCGTCTTTCCCTGTACTGTGATTGGCTGACTCTATTCACACCCTTTTCGCCGTACCGTGATTGGCTGACTCTATTCAGACCCTTTGCTTTGATTGGCTAACGAGACGCATGATGAAATAATAACCTATAAATATCACCACGCACTTCAAAAAAATATTTTTTTTTAAAGTGAGCTTCCATCACTGTGATGACCACTGTTGTTTCTAAATAACACCGCTCACTTCACACTGGGTGTGATTTTTTATTTACACCTTTGCTGACATTACAATTTTCACTTTACTGTGCACATTGTTGTCTACATCATTGACCTCCAATAAGCATGATACAAATTAATTCTCATCTCAACTCTCTCGTCCCATACAACATTCATGAAGTTTAATACATTTCTGTGATGTATGTATGTATATATTGTTGGTGTTGAAAAATCAATAAAAACAATTCAATAATAATGAAGTTTAATACATTTGTAATACAAGTTTAGCCAAGATCAATGACTTGCCATGCATACCCTTTGTGTAGGGTTGTCACGATCATGACATTTTACATGGCGATTAATTGTCCTAATTGCGATTTACAATTTAATTGTGTTTTTGGCATTGAACATTGAAACACATAAATAAATATTACATTTCTGCTTTTTCTTATTGAATATCTAATCAAATCAAAATAAATAATATAAACGTATGTAATAATTGTATACTTTGAATTTTATTTCAAATAGCCAATCTACACAACGTGTCAATATGTATATATTAATGGAAATGTTTATGCCAAATAATTGCGATTAGGTGACAGACAGCTTTCAGGTCAGCTCCCTGTTCCCAGTTTGTGTTCTACTGTACACATCACCCCCTTGCGCATACGTCAATAATATTACACTGTACCTGTGTAACTTAGGTGCACTGGACCACATTTGCACATATAGTGGCCAGGAGTTCTATTGTTCACCTTTAATTCATGGACGCAAGATTAAATCTTCCTGAGATCTCAGGTGTATTCAGAGCTTTATCTCTTTCTGCTTTGGTACTGTTACAACTAACATAGCTTGATGCATAGCCAGTGTAGATCAACGGTTCGCAGTGTGGGGTCCCCATGGGTTCCTTGAGGGGGGTTCCAGCCAGAGTCCCCAGCTAGATGACTGGTAGTTACCAAATAGATACAGGTCTATAACTCAAGAGAATGTTAAAGGTCCATTTGGACACACTCAGAAATTAAATCAACACTGACGATTTTACAGTATAAAGTTCCAGAGATAAAAATTGTGGTGGTCCTTGGCCTGATGTCAATGCATATCGAATTGGGGGTCCTTGAAATTAAAATGGTTGCCAATCATTTCTATTACACACTCACCATCATAGGTACTGATGATGATGGATATGACCCAGAAGGAGAGGGAAAGGGCCAAAGTGCCACAGAGCACTATCATTTCAGTCACCATCTTGATGTACTTCACCAACACCTCATCATCCTTATGAAGCATGAATTGTGACAATGACAGAAGACCTAGAAAGATAAAGCAACATATATAACACACACACATATATATATATATATATATATATATATATATATATATATATATATATATATATATATATATATATATATATAGCAACACAATAAATGGTTTGAACTTAATTCATCTTTCAAGGTTTAAGACAAGTGTATACTTTCAGACACAGAGCAGCTGGTAGCAGCATTATAGGCAATGGAATTATTGAACCTCAAGCTTCATAGACAGTGTGGATAATACACACACACACACACACACACACACACACACACACACACACACACACACACACACACACACACACACACACACACACACACACACACACACACACACACAATGTTAACAACATGTATGAATCTATCTTCCACGTTACGTTACCTTACATCAGAGCCATTTATTAGAATGGCTCTGCCCTACATTCTCAGCTTAGCTGAACTCCTACATATCTAAAGGCAAACAGACAGTGCTTTCAACGCCTGCCTGTCCTGTTTTGTTAGGCACCTGTCATGTTTAGAAACGAACCTGTAAATCCCGAGGTCTTTCTGGAGAAAACCACGACGTTCCATAATGTAAAAACTCAACCCTGTGTTGTTGTTGATGTGGTTGTTTTTATCTCTCAAAAGACTGAGGAGGACATGAAAAAAACACAATGATGTCGGAACGTTTTGTTTTGTTGCACTCCTCTTTCTTCTTCTTCTTCTTCTCCCTCTTCTTCTTCTTCTTCTATTGGGTTTACTGGCACTTGGCAAACTAACTATTAGAAGCATTACCGCCACCAACTGGACTGGAGTGTGGAATTATAGGATTATACAACAAACCAATAAAATAAAACAAAAGAAGTCCTATGTTCTATTAACTACGTGCGTTACTCTTTTATGAACTTAATAAAATGAGGATATATTTTGCCTGCTGCTTTTCCTAAGATACCTTACTTTTTCAACAAATCTACAAATGGAGCTCACAAAGTGTAACCTGATTTTCTCTTGCAAAATCTGGCAACACTGAAAGTGACGTAGATTCCGTCTTCTCCTTTGTTTACGGAAATAACTGCTTCAATCTTTTTGACCACGATGGAACCCGCCATAAATGGCAACGGTCTGTACAATCAACCTGTTTGTTTGGTTGATTGATTGATTGATTGATTGATTGATTGATTGAATACTTTATTAACAGTTTGCCAAAAAAGCACATTAAGTACAGTTCTATACAAAATGCTAAAAGGATTAAACGCTGGCTATGTTAAAACTGTTCCCATTGTATTCATTGTGGATAATAAATGTACTACAGTTTGATATTGTGAACAAAACGGTCAGAGCTTTTATTTACATTGTCAGTAGTGGAAAAAGTACACATTTTTTTTACTTAAGTAAAAGTATCAATACTGCAATGCCATTAGAAATACGTAGCCCTTGAGCAAGGCTTCCATGCAGGGTCCGGCTGGAAACAAGTTTCGTACTTAGTCCGACACCCTGGGTAAACAACAAACTTTGCTTTGCTTTAGCCTACTCTGTTACAAGTAAAAGTCCGGAATTCAAAATGTACTTGAGTAAAAGTACAAAAGTATTGGTATCAAAATGTACCATAAGTAGAAAGTACTCGTTAGTCGTTGTGCAGAATGTCCCATTTCAGGTTTTCAAATAAAAAAATCTTTTGAAAATAGCAGATCTACAAGCTTTCAATGCAGTGTGAGCTTGCAGATTGGCTATTTAAATGGCCGAAATATATATACTGTTGGGCTGAAGTGGTTACTGTATGTTTTGTAATGATGATCAAAATCTACACAGTAACTAGTAACAAAAGTTTTCAAAGAATTGTAGTGGAGTAAAAGTACAATATTTGCCTCTGAGACCCCAGTTTGGGGGTTCCCCAGATGATCAGCTTAATGTGCAACATTGTTTTCTCACTCAACAGTAAACAAACCAACATACAGCATAAGTGTATATATACAGGGTATGTTTACATTTCAAAAGTTACAATTGAATGACTTTTAAGACTTTTTTTAATACCAAATTGACCAAATTGTCAAATATTAGGTAAGAGAGAGGCAAACAATGTGAAAATAGCCAAACTACAAGCTCACAACGCCTCCCACTGCAAGGCGTTGTGAGCTTGTAGATCGCCTATTTTCACAATATTTAGATTGACTTGGTGGAACCGAGTCAAACTAAAGGTGATGCCTACAATTCCAAGTGCTTGTCAGGGTGGGGGGGTCCCCAGTTAAAATATGATTCTTTTGGGGGGTCGTGGCCCTTAAGGTTTGGGAACCCTTGCTGTAGTATATCCTACACTACAGTAACTGTTTTATGGTATGCTGTAGGCCTACCGGCCGTTATAACATCTGTAAACCAGCGAATATACAACATTATTACATTATTAAACTTAAATTATCCAACTTAATTTTTGGTTTGTCAACTGTCACCCTAGGTTGTCGCCTTCCTCTTCCCTCCCTTCATCTCCTGGTTTCACCTGTGCGCCTGATGTCTGCGTTTATGTGGCAGGTGGTCCAGCAACGTAGTGTGTCACAGTATGACAAGGTGGCAGATTTCATAGGTCTGGTGATGCATACAGTTCCTGAACTACTTGATCCCAGCCAGACAGCTCAGCTACTTCTAGGGTTGAGAGCCAGGGTAAGAGGAGCTTGTTTGAAATTATGTTATCTATGTATTACTTGTTAACCCATTAAGACCTGAGGCCAATTCTAAAAATGTCTTCTAAATCCTAATAGTTTTCATGTCAAGGACCCCCAAAATGATATGTATTTGGCAGCCGACCCCATTTCAATATATTTTGTTCCAGGGACCTCAGAACCAAAGTTAAAAATATTTGCTTTAAAAAATCATACAGTATATATATATATAAAGATTTGCACAAAGTTTCAAGATCTTTCAAAAATAGCAGATCTACAAGCTCATAGGGCGGCACGAAGCTTGTATATCTGCTATTTTTCAATAGCCAAAGTAATCTACCACCTATCATGTCACTGCTGTTGTCCTATTTTTGATAACAGCATAGCCTGCATAGCTATCTTTTATCAGGGGCGTTATAGTTTTCTCTGTTTTATCAGCATGTCTGTCCATTTGTGTACCTTTTCGTTAATCTGTCTGTATATCTATGACTCTTTTTGTTGGTGATGCTTTTTTTTGCTTTTTAAACACAAGGGGATTATTTTATTTCCTCATCTCTCGGTTTTGTTACAGCTGGTGCTAGACTTGTGTCAAGAAGACGTCACCGCTAATCTGCAGACCATTCAAGGCCACCTGGATAAATTCCGCACATGTGTTACATCCATAGACTGCAGAATGAACTCAACGGTGATATATCTATTCTGCCTAGTCTTCAGTGGCATATAATAATTGGTGTAGCTGTTCTGTGTACATGTTCTAAACCTGCAAACCACAGTATTCCATCCAAATTAATATTGTCTACCTATTTATCTCTAAATCAATAGGCTCAGAATGGCTGATTGAGTTTGAGTTTATTTAGGATCCCCATAACTGTTACACATGGCAACTTTTTCTTGGGTTCCACACAGATCAATATACAAGCATACAAAGAGCAAACACAAAGAATGGCTGATAATAAAGTATGATAAATTATTATAGCGTATACAAATGTATCAAAGTGCTCATTCTACTGCCATTATTTTACCTATGTCATGCAATGATCGTGTTGGTATTCCCCTATGATATAAGGGATGGTCATGAATCACACACAATCCCCCTTTAGTACACCATGAATCGTAGACAAGACAGCACACACTATTTAACAATTTATCTATTAATGAAATCAGAAGTTCAGACTTTAATTGCTGCAGATACATTATTTTGCCAGCCTGCAGTGCAGCCCAAAGTATTTAAGCTTAATCAGTTAATTTATAGTTGTATGCTGCTGTGGAATACATCTGAAAACCTACAAAGAAATATAAATGTAACCTTCCAATCTGTGTTAACGTCATATTTCATGCCTTTTGACAGTTTGACAAAGAGGAGCTGAGGACATCATACACCAACTTTGCCAAATTAGTTCAGTTGTTGACTATTCCTTCCGAGAAAGAGCACTTCTTCCAAGTGAGTTGTCTGTGCCCTCTGGTATAATACCTGTTCATGCAACAAATATGTGTTTACCAGGCTAATGTAATTTGCTGCCCAAATGCTTTGGGAGAGTAGGGCAACTCACACTCACTAGCTACAGATATAAGTATATTTAGGGCTGATCATTCCACATAACAAAGTGCACTGAATATTGACTGAAGAATCATCATAAAGTAAAACAAAGATTTCAGATTAATTTCAGATCATGTTTTCAGTTGCCACCAGCCTGTAGTATTATCCCTTGTATAGGCAGAACTGTAGTTGCATATGATTACTTGAAAGTTGAAACATTCCAGAACCAAAGTGTTGAAAGGCTCTTGCTGTCTCTGTAGGAGCTGTTTCCTGTGAGCTACGGCCCTGCATATGACCTCGCAATACAGAAGTTGGTCTGTGAGTTCCTCTCCAGATTGGAGCAGTTGCTGCCGGTACCGGACTACACACAAGTAATGAAACGGGTCCTAGGTCAATTTCTACTGTTTTCTGTGTATCTGTTTCAATCTGTGGATTCTGTGTCAGCTCAAGGTTCAAGATGATGCTATTACTGTATAGTACTTTGCAGCTAACCATTAGAGGAAGATCCTTCTGACCAGATCAGTGCTGCACAGTAAAATCTGATTTGAACATGTGTATGTGTTATAAATCAGAATTTATAAAATATCAGGCTTACAATACACATAAGGGTTCATAGCAAAAGTTTACAAACTTTGTCCCCTGGCTTGGAATGGCAGAGATTGCTGTGGTGAAGGCATGCAAAATAAAGGTCCTCTGTATTTTTCAGATGGAAGATTGGTTACCAAAAGACTTTTCTGGGACAGAAGACTTTGGGAAGTGTCTCTCTGATCCATTTGCGCTGAAGACCCTTCTACTTCATCACAGACAACTAGGAACTCTGAGCAGTGGTGGTGTGTATTTTGCTGCACTTTTCCCCCATCATCCCAATGCAAATGTTTGGTGCTGCATGTTGTGTGTATTATATACACACACAATTAATATGATCATTATTAATTGATTGATTGATTGATCGTTCCATTAATTATCAGCACCGCTTTCGTCCATCTGCTATTCACTATTCTACCCTCTGAAGCCATATGAGCTGTGTATGTTAATGTGTTGCTCAACAGGTCCTTTTTGCAGCAGGGAAGACATCATCCTTTCCACATTGGCCCGCCTTCACAATTCAGGAATGAAGGATTACAGTACACCATACACTGAGGATAGCGTTGATGATGACATTGAATATATTGGCGAGGAGGAAGTGAGCTCAAACATTGCTAATGACAAGTGGCTGCAATTGAAGGAATCACATTTGAAAAAATCAGTGGGTATGTCTTTTTTCCCTTCTCTTTTTAGATACTAGACATGGCTATTAAATGAAGGCAATACTATAGTCTTACTGTGCTAACTGTCATTTTAAGTACCACGTGAAACCGGATTGCCCATAAAAAAACAACAGCAAAGTCTGTACTCTGTACCATCCTTTTTTGTTAAATGACCTGCCCAGTCATTAAAAGTTAAAAGATGTGATAGTAATGCTCCAGTCAAGTCAACTGTCTCAAGCTGTTGTACTAAATGTTTATAATGTGTGTCATTTCCAGGTCTGATTTCCAAGTTAGTAGTATGCTCCAAATGCTCCTTTGCCCACCGGGTAAAGAAAGTCGTTGAGAAGCACATGGCAACTGTACATCAGGTGACCGATTCCCCCGCAAGGATGGAGCCGTTAAGGAAGAGCAAAAGAAAAGCTCGGCAAAAGACACAATGCTCCCTTGAAAATCGTAAAGTACAGAGACAGAAAAGTGACTCTGACAAAAACCCTCAACGTAAACAGAAAGTGTCTCCAGAGAAAAAGAGGGAGTCTAATCAAAAGAGGAAGCACTCTTTGGAAAGCAAGAAAGAGCAATGCATGCAGAAGGAGCCCTCGGGGGAGGACAGGAGATTTCTGAGCACCAGACCTGTGAATAAGAACTTCACTGAGGAGGAGATTAAATGCCCACAGTGTGCAAAGGTATTTGAGCTTCCAAACCAGCTGAAGACTCACCTCAAACTCCACACCCTCCTGTACCACTGCGACCAGTGTGAGAAGGGATTCACTAGCAAGTCTGGATACAACCAACACCAGAGGCTTCATAAGAGAGGACGGTTATTCACATGCTCCCACTGCAACATGGGGTTCCTCTGTGTCTACTCGCTCAAGCAGCATGAGCGCATACACACAGAAGGGCCTACGCACACGTGTACAATCTGCGGGAAGCTTTTCAGCAAAGGTAGCATCGTGAGACACATGCGGATGCATAAAGGCGAGAAGAACTACCTGTGCCCTACATGTGGAAAGTCTTTCTTGTCCTCGGCTGAGCTGCAGTTGCACATTCGACATCACACGGGTGAAACCCCATACACCTGCACCCACTGTGGGAAGGGCTTCTCCTGCCATAGTCATCTGATTGTGCATGTTCGGTCTCACACGGGCGACCGTCCGTATCCCTGCTCGGCATGCCCGAAGCGTTTCGTCACTCTGAACTGTCTCAAGAGACACATGCTTTGCCACAATGGGATCAAACCATACAAGTGTCCGGTGTGTGATAAGCAATTTACGCAGCAGGGTAATTTGAAAAGACATGTGACTACTCACCACCAGCCTAAACTGTAGCGCCAGTATTCATGAAGTTCTTATGATACCCAGTTCCATTGCGTTAACAGAAGAGTTAAATGGGGAAGAAATATTATCAAAGTTACCAGTGTAGTAGTGATTTACCCCAACATCACAAAGCTATACAAACACAATATATATATTTGTTTCCTCTGTATTTTTATGCTGGTTTTTGAACTGTTTGGTTGCTACTATATATGTCTATGAAATTAATTCAAGGACCCCAACGGAAACAAGTGACTTTTTTGGCCGGACCTTTTGTTTTACATTCTTTTGCCTAATACAAATTTCAATCAATCAATCAAACAAGGCTCCATCCTCAAAGTGCAAAAAAATAAATACACTTCTTTTAACTGTTTCACGGGCCACTCCCAGAATCCATTGAGTGCACCCTTTGGATCTTAAAGGTGCTGTAAGTGGTTTGTTGGTTAAAACAAAACGTTTTTTGTTAAAAAAGAGAGGAGAGGAGGCATCGGTTAAATTACCCACAATAGTGTGTAAGCTTGCACAGATGTCTAATGATTTGTTAAAAGGTTTACTTTGGATTAATGTGAAAAGAGATAGGAAGGATATGATTTAAAAAATAAAAAGAATTACTAAGATTTGTATCCCACGATTTTGTAACCCATTTTTCACCCAGTGCCAATTGCCTAAGCTTGTAATCCTGGGCGCTACTCTCCCTGGCCTACAATAATAGTAGACGTAGTACTAATAGCTATTTTATTATTAATTTATGATATGGAATGTGTTGTCTAACCTCAATGTGTCGTCATGGCATCAGCTAACAAATCAGTCAGCTCCATATATGGGCACAAAAGGGGCAAACCCATATATGGGCATATACTGATGACATCAGGGATCTTCATATAAGGGCATAAAGAGACAAGAACCCCCCTATGACAAGGACTGACAGATACAGAGATCTCCATATTCTGGCATAAAAGGTGTCTTGTCCGCCGGTCGCAGTGACAGCGACTTTTGTCGCTTTCCGTCATCTTTGTGTAGGCACTGCACAGGTTTTTTAAAATTATCTATTATTTAATATTAAACAGCAGACCAGAATGGGAGGCAATGGAAGCACGACCAGGAAGGTATCATTCGGACTGGACGAAGAGGACAATGTCTCAGTCTTTCAAGGAGTGAAGCTCTCAGAAGAGGTCCTCCAGCGGATGAGGGAAGCCCAGGGGTCTTCACCACCACCACAAAAACAACAACCACCACCACCACCACCAAGTCCAATACAAACAGGGCCATCTGTTGCAGATATACAGGAGGAAATGCACAGAAAGTCTGAGCAGGAGCAGCTTGCCAGACTGGCCCAGAAGGAGAGAGAAAGAGAAGATACAGTGAGTGCGCCGACACAGGGCCTGGATGATCTGACTCCAGAGCTACTCATTGAGAAAGGCAAGGCCCATGAAGAGTTGTCGAAGGCCAAGTCACTGGCCAGACTGTTGGAGAGGAAAGAGAGGGAGTTGTCAACGATCTCAGCCCTCAATAAAGAACAGTTAAAAACGCTGGAGAAGAAGAACCTTGAAAACTACAAGCAGACAGTTGAACAATACAGCCAGGCAGCTAGCAAGGCAGAGGCTCACATCCGGCCCCGGTGCACTCAGGCTGTGTGCACTGAGCTGCAGGGCTGTGTGCTCCAGTGCTACCGAGACAACCCACAGCAGTCCCTGCTGTGCTCCAGCCTGGCCAAGCAGTACATGTCCTGCATCCAGCAAGCCAAGAAGAGCTTGCTGAGCAACCGCGGCTGAGGGCCCCAAGCAATTAGAGGAGGGAGAACAAGAGGAACATGTCCAAATCCATCCGCCTCTCATTGTCTTCTGTCCCTCTCTGTCCGTCCGCCCGTCCATCTATTCATCACTAAGCACATCCCTGGTGTTTGATTTAGTTGATTTATTGTTGTGCAGGCACTCTCCTGCTGTCACCCAAATAAATCCCAGTGATTCAGGGGAGAGGACACTGCAAAAAAAGAATAATAATTAAAAAATAAATATATATATATATATCGATCTATCTTGGCCTTGGCCCTAGCCTTTCCACCGCTTTTCCCTCTTCCTGACATTGTGTGGTTTTGTTTCTACTGACCATGCCCACTGGTCCAGAACGATGGTGAGGTCATAAGCATGCTGTATTTTGAAATAGTGTGCAGGAGGGGGTGGGAGGAGCAGAATTTTGACCACGCCCAAGATCTGCCTGTCTTCCCTTACGTCCTCAGAACACATTCAAACTATACACGTCGTGGTGAAAATACATTCAATCACAGAAGTGTCTCCATGTCTAACGAAAAAGTGCCAGGACGAGGCAAAGGAGGAAAGGGTCTAGAAAGGATGGCTCTAATATTGTTGCCATGTCCGCTTATTATAAGCGACTCAGCACATTTTAACTCTATGGCACAATGCCTGCTGTGACCTTGTAGATCGGCTATTTTCAAATGGCCGAATTGTATTTAGGGCTGAAGTGGTTAGTGTGTGTGTTGTGTAATAATCAAAATCTACAAAGTAACTAACTAGTATTAAAACTAAAGTTTTAAAATAATTGTAGTGGAGTAAAAGTACAACATTTGCCTATGAGATGTAGTGGTGTAGACGTAAAAGTTTTGAAAATTTGAAGTACTCCAGTAAAGTAATAATACCTCAAAATTGTACTTAAGTACAGTACTTGATTAAATGTACTTTCCACCACTGCCTCTGTTGTAAATTGACACAGTCCATCACGTGAACACACAGTCAGTGTCAGGACTCGAGAGTAGCCACTCATATGCGGGGAGTCGCACACTTAATTTGCATCAGCTTTCTATAAATACTAGGGCAGCGACGTTAACAAAAAGCAACACATTTCACTTTTTTACTGCTCAATCATTTGAGATAATAAAATGCCTGAACCAGCGAAACCAGCGCCCAAGAAGGGCTCTAAGAAAGCCGCCACCAAGACCGCCGCCAAGGGAGGCAAGAAGCGCAGAAAGACCAGGAAGGAGAGCTACGCCATCTACGTGTACAAGGTCCTGAAGCAGGTCCATCCTGACACCGGCATCTCTTCCAAGGCCATGGGCATCATGAACTCCTTTGTCAACGACATCTTTGAGCGCATCGCCGGCGAAGCCTCTCGCCTGGCTCATTACAACAAGCGTTCCACCATCACTTCCAGGGAGATTCAGACCGCCGTCCGCCTGCTGCTCCCCGGTGAGCTGGCCAAGCACGCCGTGTCTGAAGGCACCAAGGCTGTGACCAAGTACACCAGCTCCAAGTAAACGACATAGTCTACTACAAAACACAACGGTCCTTTTAAGGACCACCCATGTCTTCAAGAAGAGTTGAACTGTTGTATATCACAACATAGCCATGGATCACACGACGGTCGTCGGTCACGACCGTCATGGATGAACTTCAACCTGGTGTTTGCACTTTATCCATTTACGGCCCGTATATCTACATAAACGTTCAGATTTCAAATATAAAGTGCTTACCCTATGGCCACGGATGTTACAATTATGTACGGTTGCTCAGCAGTACCCGTATCTCCCGTATTGTTCAATAAAAAGCATTTTAATCCGATCGGTGGCCTTTTCTCCGTTTTTTTTCGCCATAATGCTTTCAATTATACGACCCCATCGTTTGGGAGGTGTATTGCACTCTGATCTATGACTGGTACATTATATTATAACTATGAGAAAATGGCCACCGATCTGATTTAAAAAAAATAAAATGCCTTTTATTTAACAATACGGAAGATACGCGTACCCGAATACAATTGTAACAACTGTGGCCATGGGGTAAGCACTTTATATTTGAAATCTGAACATTTATGTAGATGTATGGGCCGTAAATGGAGAAAGTGCAAACACCAGGTTGACGTTCATCCGTGACTGTCATGATATGCCAGTCATGTTTCAGGGCTTATCACAACACTGCCTCTATTAGTTTGGAGTCGACACATTTGACGGTGTTGTTCAGTTCCACCCATACATATCTGTGCTTTGCAAACTCTGTACTACATAATCGATTTGCGTGACTTCAATACAGGCTTCTGTATTCAGTCATGTAACACATTTGGAAATATTTAAAGCTATTGCCATTTCATCAGATGCTCTTATCTGGAGTGACTTGCAAAAATCTCAGAGTGAATGTCAAATCAAGTGTTGGTTCAATGTTCACCTTAGCCGAGCCCACAATAGCCAACAACTTTCCACTCAAACAAATATACAACCATGCTTTTAAAGTCTGCTTATATTGACGATTTTAGTAAACTGTAAAATATACAGTAATCTGCATCCATAAACAGCAGTGGAGCTACAGCTGCTCCACTACCTGAACAGAAGAATCACTTAAACATATGTAGCCTACTCGCCCTACTCCTACTGTATAATAAAATCTTGATTGTATTAAAAATCCAATGTTTTGATGATTTAATTATTAACCACTTAAACCCTCTATAATAGGCCCGGGCGGCTAGGGTAGTGGTCCAGGCACCTAGCTGACAGCGTGTCGCGGATTCGATTCCCGATCCCGACGACCTTTGCTGCGTGTCACTCCCCATCTCTCTCTCCCCATTTCCTGTCAGTCTGCTATACTATCAATAAAGGCAGAAAAAGCCACTGCCACACACAATATATCTTAAAATAATTGCTTTGAGTTTGAACCCTCAATAATAGCTTGAGGAACCGTGCAATGGACAGGTGGCGCCATCTTGTGAGGTTTTCAGCTATTACTTTCATACTGGATGAAATGTCACGTTCACTTAATAACGCGGACCTCCAGAGCTCCCTAAATTTAACAGCTTGATTTCCATTTGATCAATTTATATTTTTTACTACATGATTAATTAGAATGCAATCTGAATGTATATATGTGTCCTGTGAATTGTTGTATTTTCCCATCTGGGAAATTTGATTTTGAAGTGTTTTGAACTGTATATATCTTTTTTTACCATTTCAAAATCTTCATTAGTGGTCTAGATTAGAAGAAGGTAGACAGGGAGAGTGGACACCTAAACATCGTAGGCACCTCAATGTTAAAGCGGCACTATGTCATTTTAAAAAATGAATAAAATGCAATTTTGTCCAATCTGTTTATCTGTATGGTAGAGTATGTTGATACAATATAACTTTTACGTTGGTTGTATTTTGTCTCCCTGCTCTTCTATTGAGACATTTAGATCACGTCAAAGGTCATGTCTCACCTAGACACAGGATCTGACTCAAATTTTGACCTGATGGTCAAGTTTCAATGTATCCCCTGAGCAAGCAGGCTATTAGCTCAATGGCACACATTTCAGCACTTGTGCAGGAAACAAGGTTCAAATCCAGGGTAGAAGTGGAAAGTTACATAGTGCAGCTTTAAAGGAGTAGTTCACCATAGTGCTTTCTACACAGGACCCCAATGGAAACAAGCCATAACGCTTTCTAGGGTTTGTCCTTTTAGCATCCTTTTGGTACAGTTCCAGTTTCATATGGAACTGTGCCTCTGTGCTTTTCTTTGCAAACTGTTAATACAGTATTCAATCAATCAATAAAAAAAAATCACTTATTTTTTTATCAATTACACACTCCACCATGAAGCCTTGAATCCATGGAGATCTTTTAGTTTTTGTCGCATTCCTGAGCCAATCATTTGATGACAGGGTCATCGGTCAGCAAAAATCTCTGAATTCAAGGCTTCATGGGGTGTGTAATTGATTGAAAATAAGTCATTTTGTGGGTTAACTACTCCTTTAACATTGATGTGGCCACAGTTAAAGCTGTGGGCACTGTGCACATTAAGGCCTAATATTTCCACAGTTGCTACACATTGCTAAACATGCAGTTGGGGGGAAAATGTAGGTCTAATAATGATGTACCGTGCATGTTCAAATCATGCATACTTTTACATTAGTTCAGACTTTCTTTTCTTTTCTGTTTTACATTTTTGGGGAAAAAATAGTCAATGTCAATGATCTTGAAATGTCATTACCATCACGCAGTGATTTTAATGCAAAATGATTTGACAAGCAACTTTTTAACTATCATTCCAGTAAATACTCTTTGAGAGGCATGTTCTACATTATTATTTTGAATGACATGTTCTCTCTAACTTATCAACATATTTGTGTTGTTATATCAAAACATGTATTATGATGGTAATGACGTTCTGGTAATGACAAAATGTTTTGGTAACTATAATGACATAAACAATGAGTAATAGTGTTTTCTTTTTCTTTCTTTTTAAAAAGACAAAATATGAAAATATGTTTCATATAACTAGGAGACCAGTGGTAGTGGCAGACTGTTTTTTTAGGGTCAGGGGCAAAAAATAAACAAACAAATAAATAAATCACTTAGGCTATTGCATCTTTAAGCACGCGTTGTTTTGAAAATTGCTGTATAATTAAGGTATCACTGTTGATTATTGGTGCGCTCACTGCTCATAGCCAAACAAACTGATTTAAAAAACAAAGTGGCTGCGTGGAGATAGCGCCATCAAATGGCGTGAAGGACGAAGCACGCCTCGGGTTCAGGTCTTCCTCAGCCAACCAGGAAAGAGGGTTTCCTCCGATCTGGATTGAGGCGGAGGAGACCAGAATCTTTTATTCTCGTCCTCCAACATCTACAGCGAAATAAGCACCTTATTTCCCAGTGATCTGCAATGATTTCTCCTTATAAATGTGCTTGAATATCTAATGTTTGGTGTTATAACCGACGTTAGGTCGCTGTTTTATTCTAAAATAACCATCACAAAAGACGCCCTGGTCGGAGCAAGCCAAAGGGGGCCATTAATGTGTTTTCTTTATTTCTGTTGGATGGAAAATGAAACGCGGAAGTGAACGTGACTGCAGTCGAGGTGCGTGCATGCCATTTTAATCACCGAGACATTCATATACGGAGAACCATGTAACTTACAATAAGAGAACGGTTCTGTTCTGCTGTGCATAAACGACGCGTCGACGTCGTTATTTCACTTAATGTCGTAATCTGATCATCATCTCATCTGGCAATCTGCCATTCTGCTTTCAGACCATCACGTGCGCTCGTAAAACAATAGGAATAATGGCCATTGGGTGATTCACTTCACTTCACACTAGTCTCAAATTCTCTTAAAAGTGGCCGGATAGTAACCAGAGGGGGCGGTTATTTTGGGGTTTTGGGGGGTGTCTTTTCTTTTCCCGTTGCAGGTTGCCGGAAAAGGGTGACTTGTCAGATCTTGTGACTCCAGAGGACGCTGTTTTGCAATTCTGCAAAATAGAATTAAAGTAATAACAAGACAAAAATATCAATGAGGAACATTTAGTTTTATACCATGCATAACGGGAACCGGGTGCCTGCTCGACTGGAAATAATGTGGTTGGTGTGTGAGGCCGTTTATTGTGGTTCGTATCTAGGACAACTAATGGTGACATCATGTAGTAGATCTGGCCACCAAAAATAGAAAGGTCTTTTTGACATGAAACATATAAGCTGTTCTGAGCATTTGTGTGATGCAATTGCCCATACAATAACACCGTATTCATGTTTACCTATTGTGTTAATAATAGTAATAGATACAGTTATGTCACGTCACGTTGGGATTTAATCATAGAGGTATAATATAAAGGGGATTTAATCCTGGGCATCCGAATTGCTCCCGAAACAGCGACCTCTTCGGTCACGGAATTCGAAAAGTCACCGACGTCAGTGTAACATCTGTGGGGGGTACTTTTGTCCATGGCTGATACCATAGGCGCCGAATTATGTGCGCGCTCGTTAGGGCTCATGAAGGCCCGGCCCACATACTTTGTGCGCGTGCGAATTGTTTTAATTAATTAATTAATGAAACGACCAAACTACAGTAACATCACACTCTCCCAACCTTTACTAGCACCAGAATGCTGTGTTGATATTTCTACATGGGGCTGTGTCAATTTGTGACTATCACTTAATTGTAGCAAGTGAGTGTGATAGACAGAGACAGACTCAACAGCTAGTCGCAAGCTACAATATGGTCGCAAGTCACATTCATGCAACCTCTGTAATTTGCTCAAGTCGATAGCTTTTGTAGCTTGGTAAAAGGGAATGCCAATGGGGCAGCCAATGTATGATACATTGGCCTACAGGAGCACACCCCACTTATGAGTGGACAGGTTGTCCGAGCCTATTGGCGAGCTATTGTAATGGTACTGTAAATCTGGGCCCCAAATCTGAGATTGTGGTGGGGTGCTTGTCATTTCTCACAGGGGCTTTAGCCCCAAGGCACCCCACAGGATCGGCACCACTGGATACAGACAGACCTCGTGATTGTGAAACCCTGTCACTTGGATATCACGCTTATTCATATAATAATAATGATGATAATAATAATAATTAATTTAATTCATTTATTTGGGTACATTAGAATTGTTCTTATACCCTTATTTATCTATTTTTATCTCCATCAGGCTGGGAGGCAGAGATATTGTGTGTGTGTGTGTGTGTGTGTGTGTGTGTGTGTCCAATATCAGCTATTATAGGAAGCCGCTCAATTTGGAGGAGGCGTTGTTTCCTTTACCCATGATTGTTGTCTGCTGTGTTTGACAAGTATGCCAACATTATTGTATGTAACAATGTTCTGCCTTATATTCGCTTTGTACAAGGCATTCTTGTACTTCTGTTTATGTGGACATAAATACATATTTCAAAAGTGTGTGTGTGTGTGTGTGTGTGTGTGTGTGTGTGTGTGTGTGTGTGTGTGTGTGTGTGTGTGTGTGTGTGTGTGTGTGTGTGTGTGTGTGTGTGTGTGTGTGTGTGTGTGTGTGTGTGTGTGCGCATCAAAAGTATCAAAGTTTTCGTGCACACTTTTCAAATTGGCCTCATGGTGGTGCTATACAAGGCCACTTAACATTTTGGCCTGTAACTCATACAATAGAAATTCCCTGTTTCCCCTGGATTCTTTAATTGGATCATGACGCCTGTGCTCCTACCATGATTGATTCTCATCAACTCAGTGGTTTCTCTCTTTCTTTTTCTTGTCTGTCCCAGGTAATGACCTCACCGTCTCCTATTTACGCCTTCTGGCGCCTCCCCTGCAGCTTTTCTCAGCTGCAATGTGGCAGGCCGTGCAGCAGGGACGTGTGGATCATTATGGGATGCTGGAGGAGTTTATTACCGCAGTGACAGAACTGGTTCCCGAGTTGATGAGCTACAGCCAGAGAGCCCAACTCATCATGGGACTGAGGGCCAGGGTTGGTACAAAGTAGTGATGGTCTATTTGTCTCTCTGTCTGTCTGTCTGTCTGATGGTTTATTTTCTCTGCCAGGCTCAAACGACAGGGAGGTTTTCGTGTGTGTGTGTGTGTGTGTGTGTGTGTGTGTGTGTGTGTGTGTGTGTGTGTGTGTGTGTGTGTGTGTGTGTGTGTGTGTGTGTGTGTGTGTGTGTGTGTGTGTGTCTGTGTGTGTGTGTCTGTGTGTGTGTGTGCGTGTGCGTGGCTGCGCACTCACCTTCTCCAGCACTGCTGGACCGATCAGCCCTATAACAGGCCTCATCACATTTTGGCCTACAACTCTTGAACCGTAGGTCGTACAGTAAAAAAGAAAAAAAGAATCTCTGGACTCCTTGGATTATGACATAAGTCCCCATAAAGACAAAGCATATAGTCTTTTTTTCACGGAATGACAGCATGACATAGTCCCACCTGATTTCTAAATATGTATCACAGTGTGTCGTGTGATGCATTGCTGTCTATTTGATTCCAGCTGGTTCTAGATCTGTGTCGGGGTGAGAACCCAGCGGATCTTCAGACCATCCAACCTCACCTGGACAGAATCAAGGCCCCCATCAGCACCGCCAAGGACAGTCATGTAAGAACACACAGTTTGGTGGCCATCTTCTTTTATCCAAAGGTTATTACAGAGTCGTGAGTTTGAATACAGTTTTACTTTGTGGAGCTACCAACGTCCCATTAAGACTTGATTATAATTATTATAAAAGGCTTGCAAAAAATGAATAATGTGTTATAAACTTAGGGGAGGCGTTTTTACTGGATATTTTGTCTTTAATCTCTTTTTTTTAAGGTTATTTTATTCCTGTCATTATCAGATTAAATGTCTGACTGCTTGTTATTTTGCACATGTAAAATACTGTGTGTGTGTGTGTGTGTGTGTGTGTGTGTGTGTGTGTGTGTGTGTGTGTGTGTGTGTGTGTGTGTGTGTGTGTGGGTGTGTGCGTGCGTGCATGTATACGCTCCCGTGCTCTTCGCTGTGCATTTCAGGTGACTATAAATCAGGTGGAGGAGTCTGAAGTGAACTTTGTGGAGTTGGTCCACACCTTGCTGGATGACCCCTCAGAGAGAGAGCACTTCTTCACGGTGAGCTCTTATAGCTGAGGTCCTTTAAGCCTTCGGTTACCAAACCTTTTCAGTGGAAACCCCAAATATACATTTGATGTCTCCCCGGGACCCAAGCTTACAAAACACATATTGTAAATTAACCACTAAAGCACTATTTAATAGTGAAAATAGCCGATCTACGAGCTCGTCATATCTTTTCTGTAAATGTTTTTTAAATAATAATGAAATGCAGGAAATGCAAAAGAAAAGAAAAGAAAATGGGGTATTTTACTCGCAACCCATAAAAATGTGTTTGTGACCCAAAAGTGGGCCCTGACCCATTATTTGGGAAACAGTGCCTTGAGTCACTGCATTATTACTATCCTGTAATACAGCTGATCTACAAGCTCACAAGGCGCTGCGAGCTTGTAGATAGCTGTTTTTGCTATTTGTCATAAGACAAGTATATAGTGGTTAACATGATTGTCTGAAAAAAAACAAGTATGTGTGTGTCTGGGTGGTCTCAGCTTTTGTCAGATGTAAGAACCCCTTATAATTAATTAAGTACAAAGGAAGCCATAGGCTTTCTTGGGTTTAAAATCCTTTTAACAGACTTTGTATTGAACTGTACTTCCCAAAAAGGTTGGGAACTACTGCTGAAGCATATCAATTCAGTCACAAATGTCCTCCATATCACTAATGTTTTATTTTATTATATTTAATGTTTTAACAGGCTAGAATCTCCACCCTGTTATTCTGTAGTGGCATTTGAAAGATTAAAAAAAAAAAAAGGTGTCTTGAAGGACCTCCAAGGTCATTTCGAGGACATGACCTCAATCAGTGTCGTTACTTCACCTTTAATTTGAACAAAATAATACATTTGCATCTGTGCATTTCTCTCTCTCTCTCTCTCTCTCTCTCTCTCTCTCTCTCTCTCTCTCTCTCTCTCTCTCTCTCTCTCTCTCTCTCTCTCTCTCTCTCTCTCTCTCTCTCTCTCTCTCTTCTCAATCCAATCAGGAGATCTTCCCTGCACACTTTGGTTCTAAGTACAACACTGCATTAGAGATATTAGTGTGGGAGTTTATATCCAGACTGGAAGAAGTTCTGCCTGTCCCCGACTTCACACAGGTGGGGTTCAGCAAACGACCTTCAACTTTCATGATGACGATGATGTTGTTGTTGTTATTGTAATTAGTATTGTTATTGTTATTATTACAGTAACAATTAATTATGCACAATATATCAGTCATCATAAGTATCGGCCGATATCAAAATTATTCCTGATATGTTGTGCTATGATGACGTATTAATTATATGCCAACCACGTTGGAAAAAACAGCTCTTGTCAACCTACCTACAAAGGAGACAATTTCTATGGTGTTATTATTATTAAGTCTCTGAAAGTGAAGACAAAAACCTTTTGCAATAACTGTTCAGCTTCATCATGTGAAGAGGAAGGAAGACACAATGGTTGAATAGCAAACTTAATAAGCCACCATAGACCATACCATCCAACATCCCAATATGTAACGCTCTTCCACACATCCGTAGTGCGAAGAATTGCTATATTTTGCAGAGAATGATCACAAGAGCTAATGTGAATATTGTGCATCCCTCGTAATAATAACGCATTTATTATTTGACCATTCAATTATAGGTTGCATTGGTCATAATGTAATCAAAAGTAATCCAAAAATATTATTAATACCTACATCTTTCTTCACAGATGGTTGCATGGCTGGGAGATAGCCCTTCCTTCCTAGATGACTGCTTGAAGTCATTCTCTCCACCAGAAGACATGAAGGTTGTGTTAGAACAGCGCAGAAACCACATTGAAGAGAAAGGTAGTTTTTGTTTTGTTTTGCCAGTTTATGCTGTTGATGTTTCCGAAAATCAATAGTTATAACTGAGTGTGATTCTTGAACAAGAGAGATCTATTGTGGATAAAAAAAAATTTACATAATGTTCGTGCGTGCGTGTGTGCGTGTGTGCGTGCGTGCGTGCGTGCGTGCGTGCGTGCGTGCGTGCGTGCGAGAGACATTTAGGAAGGAAACCATTAAAATGTTCTATGCCCTGTGGTGAGGGTAGAAGATTGTCTTCTAAATAGAGCTATATTTGTAGGACTAAAATAATTCCGGTTTATACAGCAATTCCCTATTTTCTCTGTCTACTTCAAGCCGGGTACTTAGCTTAGCTTCGTTTTTTGCGATTAACCTGTTTCTCTTCTTTGCGTTTCAGATCCCGGACTACTGCCCATGGAATCATGCATCCTGTCCTCCCTGTCCGTGCCCCCAATGACCCGACTGGTCCTTCCTTCCGATGTCCCCTCACATCTGGAGAAAGAAGAACTTTCAGACGTCCTCATCAACCAGGTGGTCGTGGACAGGGGGTCAGGGATGACGTCTGACCTGATCCGACACTCGCTGAAGGAGACGAGGTCCTCGGCCGAGAACGAGATAAGAGCTCAAAGCTTGGTCGTGTGTGACACGGCGAGCCCCCTAAACCTGGTGTCATCTGGGGGGAGTGACTTGGCAGTCAATGACAGCGAGCACAGCATCCGAGGAGGGAGGGTTCTGAGGAAGAGGAAGTCGAGTGGAGACTTTGAGGTTCCGTCAAAGCGTTGCACTGAGGCGTCCGTGTTCCTGTGAGTTTTGCACAAAAAAATTGATTCAGACCCGTCACATAATGTTCTTAGCTTTTGTCCATATTTATTATTTTGCTGGGTTTTCCTTTACCCTGTGAATACCTTGAGGACCACAGGAACATCTGAATTCTCTCGTATTGACATTGGACAATGAAAGAGAAAGGTCTGACTTCTTTTCACCCGTAACCTGTAATTTGAAATCAAAGATGATTCTGATTCTGATTCAGTGCTTGCATTTTAACTCAATTCCTGCCAATCACGCATAAATGCGATCTATTAAATAGCGCACTTGGCCGCCAAGATCGCATAAATGCGTTCTATTGAAAAATTAAAAAAAAAAAATTTTTTTTGAGACAATGGTGTTTGTTTTTTTCAATTTGACCCAAAGACCAAGGAGATATGCTTTTTCGAAGATTTAGACTCCCATCCACTTACTTGTTAACTCAAAACTTAAAAATTCTGTATCTCGGCTCCTGAGTACTTTTTTAATTTCAATGAAAAATCTCTGGCAGACAACAGCAAAAAATCTGAAATAACTCTGGCAGGTGAAGTGTTAAACAGCACACGTATGTACATGTGTGGCAAAGGCACATATGTGAACCTGCGAAACTTTTCTTCACTGAGATCTTTGTTCCTCCTTTACAGAGATGCACCAGTGAACATCAACAGCTCAGGTGATTCACCTCTTATCTCCATATGGGGAGAATACACAGGTATGTACAGACCATTAATGGATTTTTATTTGTTTGTCTTTCTTTCTTTCTTTCTTTCTATCTACACACACCGTCCATAATCATCCACATCGTCAACACACCGCCTCCTCGTGTCATTTCAGACTCCGAGGGGTCCTTGTACCCCATGGGGACAGACACCAAGGTCCCCTGGTCAGATGATGAGACCCTCAGCCTGTTGGACATTTGGGGGAAGGAGTCAATTCAGAGTGTCCTGAGGGGCTCTCTGAAGAACCGACACGTCTTTACACTCATCTCCCAAAAGATGGCGGAAAGGGGACACAGGAGGACGGCGGAGCAGTGTCAGACCAGAATCAAACGGCTGAAGAAGTGCTTCAGACAGTGTCTGCACAATAACAGGTGGCTGCATGTCACACTAATGATTAAAGGATGCAATGGGTTAATTTATTCAGTCATTTCAGTCATAAGTTACCTTATTTTAAACTTTTAAAGAAACGTTTGTTTTTGTTTTTGTTTTAAGATGGACAACAAAATTGTAACTTATGTCAGATATTGAGATGTTATTGAGTTTTCGGTTTCATATTGTGACTTGATCACGACTGATGATGATGGTGTAGATTATTATTATTTGATAAACAACAATGTGATTCTTCTCCAATCCAGTACCACAGAAAAACCCCGACTGGAGTGTAAGTTCTATGAGCAGTTGGAGCGAGTACTTGGCACCTCCTCCGCCTTAGTCTCTGAGGTGACCTACGAAGTAGAGGAGGGGACGCCTGGGGAACTTCAGGAGGGACCTGAAGACTGGCAGGTCCTGGGACACGCAGGCCAAGAAGACATTGGTTTAAATATATTTTTTTACAACATATTTGTCATGCCATTGACAATCTTGCATCTTGGCCCCACCAGGTGCGTTGTGTTGCGTTGCGTTGAGTCACCGTCATCGACGTTGTCAATTTGATGTTCGATCTACTCCAATAGGTAGAGCGCATTTTCTTTTCTTTTTCTTCTCGGATGAATATTTGTGAATTATGTATACTAGACCATACCCGTGGGGGGTTATGCGCACATGATTTGGCAACCCGGGAGCCAGCGAACACAAAAACGCTAACAAACAGCTGACATTTGGGGAAAGCGAAAAACCGTCTTCGCTGTTCCATGCACATGGTAATGGTGAATGGCTGTGTGCAAATTCAGATCAATTGCTGCAGGCACTGAGGAGAACCGGGCAGAAGATATTTTGGGCTCACCACCCACGATTTTGGGCTCACCACCCACACAGAGCTTTGTTGCAGCTACAGCTTAATCCCAACAGATGTTTTTGCAATGTAAAGCCTAAGCAATGTCGGCAGTGGAGTACCTTCATTGATTACAAAGTAAATGTTATCTGGGCGACGGCTGTCGCTGATTCTGACACAACGCAACGCAAGGCTCGATGGCTCCAGTGGAGCCCATGGGGTGTTACTTTATCCAGATGTATCCAATTGAATTAATACTTCATCACACTCACTTTTAACAAGCATTGTTCATCAAAAGTGTAATTTAACTGAAGTAACTGTCAACCAACACTGTTGCTGAGGATCGAATCCATGAAAGTTCATTTACAGCACAGCTTATCAACTGGACATGAATTCATAGTTAAAAGAATGAAGCCCCATCATTCGCAGTTTTCAGGAAAAAGGGGGCGGAGAGCAAGGAGAAGACATGCACATTGATACATATAGCATAAAAAAGTAGCAGGTACAGGTGTATGTACATAAGGATTAGACATACAGTAAGGGGCCCTATTTTGTGCGTCTTATGACCAGGTCTTATGACTTAAGACCTGGAGGCGTGGCCAATGCCGTTTGGCTATTTTGAGTAGCCAAACAGCATTGGCCATGCCTCCAGGTCTTAAGTTAAGGCCCAAGGTGTAAAAAGTAGCAGGTATGTACATGAGGTTAGACTTAAGGTGCATAAAGTAGCAGGTACATGAGGTTAGACATAAGGTGCAGGTTAAAAAAATATATCAAGTGTAGTGCATGGGGTACAGCACTGGAACTTATAGTCTTATGTGCTAGTGATAAAAAATGACCCTGGAAATGAATTCTGGATTATGAAGGGTTATTGTGTGCTTTTTTCACATTCTAGGAACCAGAAGTGTCCCGTGGACTGACTTGGAAACTCAGATTTTCATCAACATCTGGGGTGAGGACGCTACGCAGCAGGAGTTGAGGGCTATGCACCGGAACGGACACATCTTCGCAGCCATCTCCAACAAGATGGCCGCCCACGGCTTCTCCCGAACTGCAGAACAGTGCCAGACCAGAGTGAAGAGGCTGAAAACGAGCTTCAGACAGTGCTATGAGAACAAGTATGTGGGTTGCAGTGATGGAAGATGGATTTTTTACTTAAGTAAAAGTAGCAGTACCACAATTTTTAAATACTCTTTTACCAAGTAAAAGGCCTGTATTAGAAACTTGGACTGTAGAATGGCTGTTTTCGCACGTATGAAATAGGGCATCATTGGTTAATGTCTGTTTTGTAGAACATTGAAGAACCATTATTTTTCTGTGTGCAGGCTCTCAGACTTCTCACTTTGCCTTCAGTCTCAGTGTCTCTGCTCCCCTTCCCCTCAAACTTTAGCATGAAGGGACGCGAGCAAGTGGAGTGCAAGTTTTATGATCAGCTGGAGAGGATTTTGAGGAAGGAGATAACCTCGCTGGTGGTGTTGGGAGACAACACAGAGCTGGAGCTGGAAGAGTCGACGTCAGAGGAGGTCTATTCCGCATACTCGCACCAGGAAATGGGTATGTCTCAATCTGTCTCAAATAGCTGTACTCTACTCACCATTGTAAACTATCCACTCTCAAAAGGATGTAGGTGTTGCATCTTGATTTATTGGATTTTTATTAAATTGTTTTCATGGGCTAAAAAGGTTGCTTGGCTTATATTCCATCATCACGGTTGTTAGATCTTTTTAAAAATATAGTGTGTCTATCTGTAGATGTTACTGTCGGTGCACAGGAGGAGAGGAAGAAAGTGCCCTGGACAGACAGAGAGACTGTCATCCTCCTGGAGCTCTGGGGAGACCACCAGGTATGACACAGTTCTGTGCTACATGTGTGAAAGGGCAACACCGGACAATGTCCCGACCTGTTTCCCATGGACATTTTCCAGACTTCATATTTGTGGCTCTAGTTTCAATATAGATCACTATATTTCATTATGAATCTTCATCACTATTACGGTTTATATAGAAGATCAGTATTTTGCAGTATCCATACAAAACCCACATATTTCTCACCCCACCATCAGGTCCAGCAAAACCTCAGACGCCGCCCTCACAACGGACACATTTTCTCCCAGATATCCGAGAAGCTGAGTGCCAGTGGTTACTGCCGCAGTCCAGACCAGTGCCACACTAGGATCAAACGGCTAAAGGCTAGCTACCGTCAGTGTCAGGACAGCATGAGGTTAATTCTACATTTGACTGTTCATTTCTGTGTCATCTTGGAGACACATCTTGAAGTGTTGGTTCGTAGCCAAATTTTATGTGTGCGTCTTAGGGCTGCAACTAATAGCAGATCTACAAGCAGATCTCCGAAAATGGCAGATCCACAAGCTCACACAACGTTGTCGGGATTCGACACATCGTGAGCTTGTCGATAGGCAATTTTCTCTACTAGAGTTCGGGTCTCTACGCGCCCGTCACATACAGTATCAGCACATTGTTTGTTTGCGCATGGTGCCATGACGACACATCGAGGTTAGACAACACACTCCATATTTGGACATAGCTGCAATCGGAAGGATGAGGCATATTTGGACATAGCTGCAATCGGAAGGATGAGGTTATGGCTGAGTCTTAGTTACATGAGCACGACGACTTGGCCCGCCGGTCCTCCCATTAGCCAATTAATGAAGATAAAAAAATGTTTTAACTTATTTTAAACAATGACATCCCCAATTATTTGTATCAATTACTTTTTTCATAATTGATTAAATCAATTAGTTTGATTAACTGTTGCACCCCTAGTTGCGTCTAACACTGTGCACCTGTCGCTTCGCTGTCCTCAGCTCATCAGGGACTGATCGGGTGGATTTTAAGTTCTACGACCTCTTGGAGCAGATCCTGGAGAAACAGCCGTCATCTTCATCCACTCTGCTCTCGGACTCCATTGAAATATTTGAGGATGGATCCAATGACGGCTCCATAGAAGGTACATGAAATCCTCCCCTTCCTCATAAGCTCAGTGCTGTAGTGCTTAGTAGTAGCATTTTACAGTACCTCTTAGATGAGGATGACCTAACAGCTGAAAGGTTTCTGCTTCAGATAACCAGGAAAATGAGGACACCATTATAATTGGCTCTTGCATAATGTTGCTGTCGGATGGAAACCTTGTATGTCCAACACTGGTACTTTTCAGAAAATTGGGAAAAGAACCTGTGTTCAACTGGATCCAATGTCCAATTAATTAGTCACAAGATATTGTTAATACTTTTCATTAGTTCAATAATTATAAAACCCACCACTCTCACTTAAAAACAAAAAAGACGTGTTTTGAGCTCTATTTTTGCTCCTTTTGTGTGACACTGCAGTAGACTACAAAGTAGGGCATTAATTTATATAAAAACATACAAAGTTGAAGTTATGAGGTTTCTGCCAGACAGCAGCAATAAGCTTCAGCACCCCATGCATAAACTCACAGCAGATAAGAAAAGATGAACTTCCAAAAAAGCTAGCTTATGCAATGCAAATTCTGAATCTGAACAGACATTATCTGTAAAATGTTAATGCATGATTGATGTCACGCCAAACCAACGCTGATCGAGGCACTGATCATACCGTATTTGTCTTTAGAAATCAGTGTTCGATCAGAGAAGGCTGCATCAGGCTCCTGGTCAGATGCAGATACCCTCGCTCTGATCGACATCTGGGGCGATGAGGAGGTTCAGCGGTCACTGAGAGGTGTGGTTCACAATGGCCACGTGTACAGCGACATAGCGGAGAGGATGCATGACCTTGGACACGCCAAAACACCCGATCAGTGTCGCTGGAAGGTCAAGTCAGTGAGAAACAACTTCCGACAGTGTTACGACAAGAAGAAGTGAGCACTGTTGCAAAGCCTGTTTATATGATGATAAACTATATTTCTATAGGGTTGTTACGGATGCGTATGTATTGCTGCCATATCAGGGGGAACGAGATATAACGTGATACCTTTACTTATCACTAGGGCTTTCACCAACTAGTCGACTAGTATAACCACCACTCGACCTTGTTGGTACTTGGTAGTCAAATTTTTTAAAAAAAGAAATGATTTTCAATTTTCTTTTTGTTGATTTTTTTAAAATATTTATTTTTATGCAGTCCTACAAGGTAGCAAGCTAATTTCAACTATAGTCACACCTGTACAGTTTTCTTTTTAAAATTACAAACATTATAAACGGAACATAATAGTGTAATGCAGAGAGTTAATTTAAAAAAAAAAATTAACTCTCAGCCGCTGCACATAGTAGCGATCTGATGTGTAGGGGAAGGGGACCGTGGTGAAGTTGGTTTCAGCTGGATATTCACCCAGTTGGATGATAAAAGCCCTACTTATCACATTATAAGGTATTATAAGTTAAAAAGTGATATGTATCTTGTTAAAACTATATTGTATTTATTTAATCCTGAAATGCGCAGCGTATCTGATATGTTGTTAAAACCAGAATTACGCTAGAATTTCTTTTCTTTTTTCTTGACATGGCAGCAATACACTTCCGTGGATTATATATTCACACTGTAAAAATATAGTTTGAGGAGAAAAATGTCCTGTCTGTCTCCATTTGTTTGTTTGTTTGTCTGGATCACTGTGTCTGTCTGTCCTGTCTGTCTGTCTGTCTGTCTGTCTGTCTGTCTGTCTGTCTGTCTGTCTGTCTGTCTGTCTGTCTGTCTGTGTCAATCTAATAATTCATTACATTGATTGAATCTATCTAATATTTATTGATAACAAACATCTGGCGTATGTCTGCTGTTGTTTCTAGGCGTGGGATAAACAAAGTAGAGTATAAGTTTTATAAGCAGTTGGAAAGAATCCTGGGTCAGGAGGCCGTTTCTATGGATGAATACGATGAGCAAGATGAAGAAGCCGACCAGAACTCAGGTACATTGATTGATTGATTGATTGATTGATTGAATCGATTTGTTTATTGACAACAAACACATGTACAAACATCTACTTGCACACATTTAGTCAAAAGGCCTTGAATGCTTATTTCCATTGTGGTCCTATTGATGGTATGACATGAAAGGGGAGGGATAAAATACATTGCTGGTTAAACATGATTGCATGTTTAATAAGTCAGAGTTTTGGTTTGTAAATCAATCTCTTTTCCTGAGACTAGTAGACTTTTCTTAATCAATCAATCAATGCTTTACATTGCATTGAAATACAACAATAACATGACTTTGAGACTTTGTTTGAATAATGATAATAATAATGTCATTAAAATATAATGTTTGCTTGCTTTACCTACTACCACTACCACTGGTATATTTTAACAATATTGGTAATGCTACTACTAATGAACCTTATATTTAGGCTCTTTATATAGGTTCATTAGAATTTCCTGTGCTATCAGTGAGTGGGTCTCTATAATACTGGGGACATGGGGACACAATACTGCTGAATGAATGAATCAATAGTCACAATCCTCCTGGCCCTGTTCTCCGCCTAAAGCAGCAGGAACAGACGGGGCCAAACATGCAGCGTGGTCAGAGCTGGAGACGCTGGCTCTCATTGAGCTGTGGGCAGCAGACGACGTGCAGCATGGCCTCAAGACGTGCCTCCGTAACGGACACATCTTCGCTGACATAGCGGACAAGATGACTGCCATTGGCCACCCAAGGACAGCCGAGCAGTGCCACTCCAGGATCAAGAGACTGAGGAAGTTATACAGATGCTGCTGTAACAGCCACAGGTGTGATCATTTGAGTGATTGATTGGATTGATTAGTGTGGCACACACACACACACACACACACACACACACACACACACACACACACACACACACACACACCGTATAATTTGTTTGTTTTTTCCTACTAAAGTGCAATTTTGCTCACTGCTGTTACCATTTGTCCATTTGCTGCTGTTGTCCAGAAGTGGAAGAGAGCCCATGGCGTTCAGATACTACCAGGTGCTGCAGCCTGTTCTTGGAGATCTCTACACTGATGTAGATGATACAGAGCCACGTGGAGACACCCTGTACACTGATGTGTGTAAGTCCTTCAAACAAATGTTTTTAAGGCATTAGAGATTGATTTGAGTGGGAATTGGCGACGTGTTGTGGATGAACTGAAAATGTAAGCATAATTGGCTTGAAGCACAGTTTTAGAAATGAGGCCCCTGGTCTCTATTCTGTTTTTATTTTAACATACAATTATAATTTTGTCTTTTAGCACATCTTTCTTAATGAATGTGTTTCCAGGTTAACTAAGTTCTGCCTCCTTATAGACTACTTAGACACTTCTCTTCTCCACTCATCTCTAACTGGTAGATAAAGGGGAATTGTGCATTTGTATAGTGACCTTTTCCAAAGGGCTTTACAATGTCCATTACATTCACCCATTCACACACCATGCAAGCAATGCAAGGCACCAACCTGTTCATCGGGGTTCAGTGTCTTGCTCAAGGACAGACACATCGACATAAAGCCACTAAGCTCTCTTCCCTCCAGCTGATGAGGCCTCCACCAGTCAGTTGCTTGCGGAGTCGAGCAGGAAGCAGCCGTGGTCGGACCTGGAGACCCAGGTGCTGCTGGAGATGTGGGGCGAGGACGAGATCCAGGTGACCCTGAGGGGCTGCCTGAAGAACCGCCATGTCTTTGACTTCATCTCCCAGAGGATGAAGGCTCACGGGTTCTCCAGGACGTCAGAGCAGTGCTACACACGCATCAAACGCCTCAAGTCTGCCTTCCTCCATGACAAGTCAGTGTGGATCTGTTGGTTTTTATTCATAATATCCATTTGTCTGGAAAGGTTCAGGTTATGGACAGTGGTGGAAAAAGTACTCAATTACTCTACTTAAGTAAAAGTATCAATACTGCAATGCAGAAATACTCTGTTACAAGTAAAAGTCTGGAATAGAAGATGTACTTGATTAAAAGTACAAAAGTATCGGCATCAAAATGTACTTAATGTACTGAAAGTAAAAGTAGTCATTATGCAGAATGTCGCATATCAAGTTTTCAAATGTATAACAATCTTTTGAAAATAGCAGATCTACAATCTCACAATGCGTCGCAACGCATTGTGAGCTTGTAGATCGGCTATTTTCAAATGGCTGAAATGTATATAGGGCTGAAGGGGTTAATGTATGTTTTGTAATAATTCAAATCTTGAAAGTAACTAGTAACTAAAGTACAGTACTTAAGCACATGTACTTAGTTACTTTCCACTACTGGTTATGGAAGGTTCTGGGTTTAAGTTGACTGATTGTGAGGTATCTGTCGCCTCCAGGGAGGAGTTCAGGTTCTATGAGCAGATGGAGGAGATCTTCACCAGGGAGCTGAAGACGACCGCAATGGACGGAGAGACCTCCATCACAGAGGAGCCTGCAGGTCGCACCCAGCCCACCCAGGACACCCAACAGAAGAAAAGTGAGTCCATTCAACACACTATTTAATTGCATGACAGCTGAATATAATATGATAATATGAGATCATATAATATCATATTTCCATATTTTATGCCACCCGAACTCCCTCACACCTACGTCGCACTGCCGATCCGACCATTATGTCTGAGTCATAGTGTTGGGGGCTTTGTCAGAGTACCCGTTGTATCTGTCTGTCTGTGTCCCTTTGTGCCCATATATGGAGATGTCTGTTTCTGTCTGTCTACCCTGTCCCTTTTATGCCCATATTAATATGGCGATATCTGTATCTGTCGGTCTTTGTCCCTTTTATGCCTATATATGGAGATCCCTGATGTCATATGCCCATATATCGGAATATTCGTTGGATCGGTGGTTCTGGACAACTGGATATTACATTTACCCATTCACACACACACATTCACACACCGATGGTGGAGGATGCATGTATGTATGGCACCAACCTACTCCTCGGGAGAAGTTAAGGGTTAAGTGTCTTGCTAAAGGACACTTTGACACTAACACAGGGGGAAGGGATTCAAACAGGGAACCTTCTGATTCCCAAGTGGCTGCTCTACCTCCTAGGCCACTGCCATCCCCAAAAGTATTTGATTAATGAAGTTACATTTTAGATAATATTGTAGTTATAGGTTGTTTTCTGAAATAAGCAGAACATTGTGTTACCGCTTTGCGACAATCTATTCTAATCTAATCTATACGAACAACTACATTCTGCAGATCACAGTGCTTGCAACCTAAACTAGAAGGAATATCATTCCATGTGCTCTACTCTCAGGGGAGGCAGCTCTATGCTCCCACTAGATGTGAAAAACATGTAGGTGGGAAGACTTGTGTTGTTTACAGTGGTTTCACTTGCAGTTACATAAAACAAAAGATGCATAGTTTGAATAGGTGCTTTTGTAATTGTTAAAATCAAGTAATTCCCAACATTATTATCAGAGAAATGTGATAATAATGTGCTTGTACTTACTGCAAGTGCTTCTATGGTTGCTGTGGTGACACATCACTTTGACAAGACAGTCTGGTCCCATGAGACTATGTAGTTATACGATTACCTCAATCATCAACCATTTGGGATTTGATGGGAAAGAGAGAAAATGCTTTCCCCCCACCCCAGAGATCCTGTCGGCGGGCCTTTCCAAGGTTGCATGGAATAAGCTAATTGTGTGGCACATTTGTCCACATATAATATTTTATTTAAAGAGCAGACATAACAGGATTAATTATCTAAGCAAGTCCAGGTGTCACTGATGACAAGGTGGGATCTACGATACACATCTTGCTACATTGTGTGTTGTGGTCAGAGGGATTTCTGTGTTGTGTTCATTAGTGCATTGGTTCTCAAAGTGGGTACCCAGTGGGTGGCCAGGGGTACTTGAGGGGATACCAGGGGGTCCCCAGCTAACGGGTCCATTTGGTTCCATTTGTACACTCTCAGAGTTCAATTAACATTGATTTTACAATATGAATTGGGGTCCCAGAGATAGAAATGCCATTAAATGGGGGTCCGTAGCCTAATGCATGTCAAACTGGGGGGGCTTTAAATTACAATGATTGAGAATCACTGCTAGAGCCGTAAAAACCTGGCTTATCTTTACAAATGGGGGTCCGCGGGCTAATAAGTGTCAAATTGGGGGTCCTTGACATGAAAAAGAACCACTGCATTAGTGTATTGGCACATGGTTTATCTTGCTTGGCAACAGGTGTAGATAATTTGATGAATATTTTGACGTTGATCAGAAGAAGGCTCTGTTGTTTACGCTTTGATTAATCTGAATACGTATAATTTCACCTGTACTTTAAAAACAGTCATTCTATTGGCTTTACCATTTCCTACTTTATGAATCCAGCTAACCAGTTGATGACCGATGGGACGGCAAAGCTGCCATGGAGCGACAGCGAGACCAGGATTCTGCTCCAGATTTGGGGCACCGAGGAGGTCCAGGGGGATCTGAAGAGCAGCACCAAGCACAAAAACACCTATGCCCACATCTCTCAGGCCATGACCAGCCAGGGATACCACCGCACAGCCCAGCAGTGTCAGAGCCGGATCAAGAGGCTGAAGGCGAACTTCAGACAGTTCTGCGAAGGCACACCGTAAGAGCGCATAGAATAACTGTCCAGTTACGCCTCAAGGTCATACAGTAGGTTGTAGGTTCAGCCGCTTCAGCTGTAGCCTGGTGTCACATTATATATCATTATAAACTTTTTGTATAGATTATTACTGTGTAGCTCAGTGAGTTGAGCATGGTCCTAATACTGAGACGATATGCGGTTCCATCTCTTGTGTAATGGGGTGGAGGCTAAATGATTGGAGATTGCTAGACGGTAATGTAATGTAAAATGTAATGTAAAATGTAATGGATTAAGTATCTTACTGTCATTATTAGAATCAATTGTGATTACTTTGTGTTTTATATTTCCAGGAGCGGAGGAGATAAACTAGAGTGTAAGTTCTTTGAAGAGCTACTGAATATATTGGGAAGCAAGTACCTGAGCTCTGACCCTCTGACTGACGAATCCCTGGATGTCACAGGTGAGAGGACAGACTCAGAGAGCAATGACCACTTCTAGATCATCAGAACATCAAACTGCACACATTTCCCCACTGCTGTCTGTGGTTTTATATGTAGGTAGGTGAACATAAAAAACATTAGAAGAATTTGTCTTTGGTGAATACAAAATGTTGTTGTTTTTTTCAAGTGACTGATTGAACCAAGAGTGTCCAGTCCTGGCAAACCCTCCCGGTCGCAGAATTAAATAAAATTTTCAGGTCTGCTGAATGAAAATGAAATTCAATTCCACCACCGCGAGGGTTTACCAGGCTAGCATGGTACTAGATCACTAGATCATTACTCAGTCCGCAGGTAATATTATAGTGCCAGATCATTTAAAAAAAAACATCAAAAGCACAAAAAAAACGTCATTGAGTTTTTGTTGACGCAAATTATTCGTCACCTTAAAAATACTTCAGTTAAAGAAGTGACATTTATTCATTCATACAATTCCTTATTAGCTAATTTGAGTATCCCCTTGTTTAGATATGGTCAATGAATCCTTGTTATTAGACTTTTTGGCTTGTTTGTGTGTGGTTGCATTGTTGGTCATGCCTAACTGACTCGCCATGAGAGGGGTGGCGATAGCCTGTATTATCTTTTTGTGAATCAAAAGGATTGATTAGAAATCCACTATTTATTGGAGAGTCCGAAAGAATCAACTATGTTAAAAAAAAGAGTTGGTCTTCCCTCTAGAATATAAAAAAATGCATAAAATGAACAGGGTAGTAATTAGTAGTAGACTAAATGCAGGGGTCAGTGATTCTTCAGCAGGCAGTGTAAGGTAGGAATACAGTCTAAAAGCCCTACTAACAGTGTCTGTGCTATTCTTTACACCCAACTAGAAAAACTAGTCACAGGTTGGCACTCGAGCAGTGGTTCTCAAACATTTTCATGTCAAGGACCCTAATGCTTTGCTGGGACATATCAACCTTCAAAGCCGTCACATACAATCACGATTGTATAGGGCCTATACAATCATGCAGAACAAGAGACGATGTCAATGAATATAAAAGTATACAATACAGACACTCTATACCAGGGGTTCTCAAACTTTTTTATACCACGACCCCATGTTATGAGGGATTTTTTTTGGCGACCCCCCGTGGTCCATGTATTTGTACCACCCGCCCATAAGCATTTAGCTTATTTGACCAAAATATGTTGCTAGAAGTTTGGTTCTAGCCTAGAACCAGCAGAGCTTTTTTTCCCGCAACCTCGCGACCCATAGTTTGAGAACCGCTGCTCTATACTCCTCCTGACTAGTACAGAACCTGAAGCAGTGTAAAGTAAGTTTTGAATACCATAAAATGACCCGCACACCATCTACACTTGCACAATAAGGACAACTTTATTCAGGCAACCTTTCGGTCAATAGACCTTCTTCAGGCATCTCTTGACAAGTAGTGACAACATACAGTAGATATATACAAAAGCAGGGTTCTTCAATAACCAATCACAGTCACCCCTTGTTGATTGGGGATAATGTGAAAAGTCTGTATACAATCAGTTAATACACATCAAGTAACTCAGCACAATATACAATGACAGTGGATCATCGCAATGTATGAAAAATCAATTAATCAAAATACACCTCACTACCAAATATACAAAATATATAAAATGACGCACAGAGAATTCTTTATTTAGTTTTATGACAAATAAACTCCTCAGTTCAGGCAAAAGATGATGTGTAGTGCCTGGGAGTGGAGAAAATGAGTGAAAAGAAACAATAATCAAAATCCATTTGATTATAGCATCACATTGAGTAAAAGTTCATCATTAAGTCCCTGGGTGTTAAGGTTTGTAGTGTATGTATCCAATACAGCTTCACGCTGTTTAAGTAGAACGTCAAGGTAGGGGAGGCGAACGTGTTCAATACCAGTGAAATGAAAGCTAGAAATGTTGAGTTTAAAATCATTAAAATGAACTGCGGCGGGATAGTCCCGATCATTCCTCCGAATAGAACTTTTATGTTCACTAATTATCTGTTTAAATTGTCTGGTTGTTTTGCCTACATAGGCCAGTACACAGCTGTGACATCAGATACACAACACTAGTAGAAGCACACGTAATAGTCCTTTTGATATCAAACTGTTTAACATGTGCAGCTGAAAAAAGTGGTTTTGTACGTGTTATTGCACTGTATTGCAAGCCTATAGTTTATCAGCCTATCAGCACAGACCACAGGTAACGTTACAGGTAACAACAGAATGGATGTTACAATAGTCACCCACCATCTTAATGCTACTAAGTCACAGAGAGTCAGTTACCGTTGCCCTTTGCATACCTTGTTATACATTCTCATAACAAACGGCACAAAGTACTGACGAAGCCCCTCCAGCCTCATCCTAGGGTAGAGGAATAAGTCCTTCCTATCGCTAACTCGCTCTTTAATCTCCCTGTGGAGGGCTGGGAGTGGTTGGCCCTACCCGCACCTTCACCACATCCTCCACCCCGTCCAGTGTAGCCCCAACGGCAGAGCAACCAATCCATCTTTGGTGGAGTGATGTATTCACTGCGTCTTTGTCTTTATATACATACTGTAAATCCCACATACAGTTTACTTGCCAGCAATAGTTGACATTTTCTTTTGTGATATGTCCCCAGAATTGGGCATCTGTCCATCGACATAAAAAACAGTCCAGAGTGGGCCCAGCCTCACAAACGGGAGTCTTCCTCAGCAACTGGTGGATTTACAAGGTCCAGGAAGATGTGGAGATAAATAACACAACCGCCAGAGAGAGGAATGCATATTAAGACAGGAAATCTGTCACTTGTGCCTCTCCGTATCTTTAACTACTTGGACATTCTGCACACAGAATGGTATACACTGTGTGTGTGTGTGTGTGTGTGTGTGTGTGTGTGTGTGTGTGTGTGTGTGTGTGTGTGTGTGTGTGTGTGTGTGTGTGTGTGTGTGTGTGTGTGTGTGTGTGTGTGTGTGTGTGTGTGTGTGTGTGTGTGTGTGTGTGTGTGTGTGTGTGTGTGTTTGTCTGTGCGCCGTGTGCGTGCGTGTGGGCGGGCGTATTCTGTTTGAGGGTGCCTGTGAACCCACAACAAGACAAGTATATTTAGTCCAGGGATGCTACTGCTTGTTTTGTTGTAACCTGCCACTTGCTCTGAATAGAGATCACTTTATGTCAATGTACTGTTTTCCCTATCTCGTTCTGTGTTATGAAGTGTTGCACTTGCACATTCAGACTTGTTTATTATTTGTATGGGATTTTTAAAATTTTGTTGGTATCAGATCTCAAATGCTAACGTTAGCTTTTCGGTGTAAACGTTTTTATGTGAGTATTAAATACATTTGTTCATTTTTAAAATATTTATAAGGGATTGATCTCTGTTTAAATAATAATATAAATGTTATTATGTTAGTTCTTGTGCATTGAATGGAGGCACTAGGACAGAATACAAAAACTAAGCTTATTAGAAAATACTTTAACTGACAAATGTACGAAGGCCCTTGCACACAGAATCCAATGCAGTTTATTTACAGCGCGGCTCCAATGTCGCCAGCCATCTAGAAGACTGGAGCACAGGTCTCCGCCAGGCCCGGTTGCCTACCGCAAACTTTGGAAGGCAGTCTTAGCCAATTGGAATGGGATCTGAAAAGTCTGACTCATGCATCTTGATCACATGACCCCAGAGATGACGTGTACCGGTTTCTGTGAGTTTTGGATAGAGTTTGTGGGAGTAGTAGAAAAAACAGTTTTGAAGAAAACACACAATCGTAGAAAATGTAATATGGCAAAATCGGGGGCTATAAGTTGCATCATGATTCAAGGAATCCAGGGCAAAAAAATATGTTGATTGTACGACCTACGGTTCAAGAGTTATAGGCCAAAAGGTGAAGTGGGCTGTTGTAGCGCCACCATGAGGATATTTGAAAAAATGTGGGATGAAGGCTCTTCCTTGGCTTAGTGGGAATGTCCATGCAAAGTTTCCCAGCAATCGGACGCTGCATTTTGTGCAAAACGGGCCACCCCCACAAACTTTGGAAGCCAATCATAGCCTATCGGAATGGAACATGAGAAATATTACAAATATGTCTTGATCACATGACTACAGAGATAATGTATACTGATTTGCGTGAGATTTGGGCAAAATCTTTTGGAAAACAATCGACCTCTTGGTGACACTATAACAGGCCGATGTGAAACATTTGAGGCAGAGGTTTTTACTTGGCCTCCAGGGAGTGTGCGTGCACAATTTCATGCTCACAGGCGGAATGACACACGGACAGGGGCGAAAATATACTCGGCCTGGCGGAGACAATATCTGGAAGTCAATATGACGTTTCAGCTAATATTAGACCACATATTCCGTTGTTAATCGCAACCTATCCTATGAAAGAGTTCATAGTGAAGTGTGTTTTTGAAATTTCCGTTTTTTTTGTTTGTCTGCCGGATTCTGTGCAAGGGCCTTTACGTAGGAGGCGCAACTGTTTACATACACAGTACAACTACACAACAGAAGTTAATTATACTGTATCCTCTGTATCTTCGTCCAGAAGCCAGGGGGAAATGCAGGTGATACATAATGGTTGAATGAAATGGCACTATTGTAAACCATGTATCATTTCAATACTTTAGGTTTAGGCATTTTTAAGTTTCAGACAGTAAACGTGTTTGCTTTCCAGAACCATATATTTGTCTCTTTTCGACTATGACGCATAACCCAGGCTGAAACTTTCCTGAACCTGTGAAGTTCTGTGATTAGTTTTTTTTCACAAATTACCCCAGAACTCGGGGTTAGTACTACCTCCTGAGTAGGGCCCAAATTAGGGTCTGAGTCTGAGAACCTTCTCTGAAACCGAGTCGTACTGTATGGAAACAGATCCAGAACCTGTGAAATATACACAGCACAGTGTGGCTAATTTAGTTCTAATAGTGGAAAATTAATAACACCATGTTTACCCAGCATGTTTCTGTTAACATATTGTGCACCCTGTGTCTGTCTCTGTCTCTCTCTTTCTCTCTCTCTCAGGACACGAATTATGTTGTTTAATATTACTTGTTTACGCAGAGCTGTCCAGAGGTTTCTGCTCTGTATCAAGAGTACTAGTTCAAATGGAGTGGGTGGGAGGTCAGTGTGGGGTTGTCAGGCAACACACTATGCACACGTTTTCGGTAAACAGGCCAGAGTTATTAGCATTTCATTCCATTTAGCAATTGAAAGGCCATAAACTAATCCTCTGCCTTGCAATAAACCAGGAAATTACACAGAAGGATATCGTCCTACATACTGACATTATACTGATCTAATAGGGCAGTGTTGCACCTAGAGCTGAGAACAGAACAGAGAGAACATAAAAATGTCTCTGTCCATACATGGCCAGAAAAATACCCTTGGCTCCACTGTGGTACAGTAGATTCCAAATATGGGTAGGACTAAATGGGAAAGATGCTGCAAACATGTAAAGTCTTCTCATACAGCAGATTCCCACAAACCAAGGAGTCTTACCCTTGTCTATAAACTGAGTTTGTACCTTGCTTTTGCATCTTTCTGTTACACTGTTACACTGGTATTCGCTATTAACTGTCAATGTTTACATACTTGACTTTCTCCTGCATTAAAATATTGCAAAAAATGTTCCAGTCTTATAGCTTTGTGACTAAAATGTATAGGTCAGACTGGTATGTAAATCTGAAAAAGACAAGAAGAGAGTGAACTCTATAGCTCGAACCAATGGGGCAAAAGAAAACATGCTTGATACCTTAGCCATAGCACTGGAGAAACTTAAATCATGCTATTAACATCATACATATCTACTGATTATTATCTTTTTCCTTTGTTTTCCCCTTTTATGCAGTCTTGCACCTGTATTTGCTTTGTTTATTTTATCGTTTTTTGCCGTATTTATTTTATATATTAATGCATCTGCCCTGTCTATGTCTGTTCAACCTGTGGGCCAGGTAGGGTGGGGGTGGGGAGTAGGGGAAATTCTTAACTGGAGGGACAAATAAGAACCCCTCGTTGGACAGTTCAAATGTATATTGTAATCAGCTGCACAGTTGTACTGTGCAGGACATGCTTGTTCAATCCTCCAGCTATGTGAACAAAAAATAAAATAAAAACTTGATCACAAAAAAAAGAAGAGAGTGAACCAAAGAGCTAAAACTTTAGCACAACGGGTACAACAGGTATTGCATAAATGGGTAGGCCATGCATTTCCAACTTGCATCAATCCTGAGTAGACGCACCGGTCTAGTCCTTCTAAAAATCATTAAATCTCTGTGAGTGAGTGTGTCCCTCTGCCTATCTCCGCGTTCCCAACAGCCTAACTCGGCCTAGTTAGTTGTAATTCAGGCAGAAGTTAACTGCTGGTGGCTGGGACAGGAGGAAAACCCGGTGGCCGTTCTCCAAATGTCGTGGGGTCATCTGAGCCCAGTTGAGGCCCTCGATCAGCCTCGACCCGGTAGGCAGCGGAGCATCCTCGGGTATGTGGACCACGTAGAACGGTTTGGACACAAACTCGACCTCGTTGCACTTGAAAACAGCCGTGTACGGTGGGGGGTCGAAAACCACTTGCATTCTCTCCAGCTCTTCCATGGTGACCAACAGCATGGGACACTCATTGCTCTCGTACCACCCTACTTGTGCTTCTTCCTCGGACGCCCCTTCCACAGACTCGCTGTCAGCCTTGGTGGAACTCTTCCTGATGTACACCACAGGAACCCTCTGGCTTTTGTATCTCCTCTCAGCCTTCTCGTGGTGGAGAACGTAGAGCAGGTCCACAACTTGAAGCACGATGGCCACCTAAGCATGGGAGAGAGCAAAATGAGAGAGCACGCATTTGATTCATTCAGCTAGGGGTGTAACAGTTAATCGAACTAATGAATTTAATTGATTATGAAAAGAATAATCCATAATTGATTTCAATAAAAAAATATCTAAACAATTATGTGGATTTGTAGATACTGTATATAAAAGAATTAGCTCATTATTTTAAAGAACATGCCTCATGATTATTTGATTAATCAAAACAGTTATCGATAGAATAATCGCTAAGAAAATAAACAATAGTTGCATGGTGCCTACATAAAGCACAATGTCTTTCACTTCAAATCCAGTAATTTACAGGTTCATTCATTACAGTGAATGAGATCTAAGAATGAGATATAAGACTCAATTGTCTTTATTGTTACATCCCAATACAAGTACACACGAGTAGAATGGAGTTTCGGCTCCTCAACATTGCAGCAGCCAGAACAATAGCAAACTTTGCTATAAAATAGCAATAGAAATAAACCCAGGCAGTGTGGATGTAATACGTGGGTGTGGATCTATTATTCAAGGCAGACAAAGTGATGTACTAGAGAACAAGGTTTATATATAAACCGTGGTCACGGTTAATGGAGTCGAGTCATCCAAGACATGATGAGACAGATCTTGTTTTTGGAGGCATTTAAAGTCATACTGTAAAACATTTTCAATTAACAAAAGTTATTTTTATATGACCTTTTACTGGTATATTTTTTCACAATAACTATTCCACATAAATGTGTTTTATTTTTTATTTTTTTACTCTAAACAATATTACATTTATTCATAAGTGAAGTGTCTGCCCCCAACACTCAAGCAAAATAACACAGGAACCCGAAATAAAGACTTATATTTAAGTGTTTATTTATGTGATTTAATGTTAATAGGTGCGGTTTCTGGCAACGTGTTGTTGCATTTCAAAATATCCACGGGTGCTAGGCTCGGACCCTGCAGCATTCCCTTATGAGCGGTAGCTCCGTATAGACAAATTCTGTAATCGCAACAGAGCTACGAGACAAAAAGACTACTAAAATTATTGTTATACAGTATGACTTTAAAACAATTCCCAAGTCGGGGGCTGGTAGCTACTAGTCTCCTTGGGGAAACAGGCTTCTAAAAAGATCTTGTGTTGGCTACATTGGATCAATATTCATAAAACCCACAGACACACTTAACCACTTTCACTTTCAAAATGTTTCAAAAATAGCCAATCCACAAGCTCACAACACATCGCGATACGACACGCTCTGAGCTTGTGGATCATCTATTTTTTCTTGACAAAGTCGGACATTAATTTATGAAAAAAAAAAAAAAAAGAGTGTTTAGATACGGAGAATAAGGTTTCTGCCCAACAGCAACAATATAGTCCTTGGTCACGATAAATAGAGTTGAGTCATCGAAGACATTTGATGAGCTAGTAGTTGATTTTGGAGGCATTTAACATTTTTCCCAAGTCGGGGGCTTGTAACTAATAGTCTCGAATGGCAAGAAAAAGGCTTCTAGACCGGCTTCATCAAAAGGTTCACCTCCAAAGGGCATAAGTGGTGAGTCTTCATCCACGTACACCACATAGAAGGGTTCCGTGGTGGTATCAAGAAGACACTTGTGTGTTTTAATTCCCTTTACCCGGGGGAGGATCCACTTCCTCCCGCAGTATCTCCCACTCTGACACGAGGAATAACCGGAATGGATCAGGAGGGAAATCTGGTAATATTTTTGCAAATTTTTCAGTAATTATTACTTTTGCTTTTCCCTCTCTTTTCTCTCCCTCTTTTTCTTCCTTTGTTTCATATTCTGTGTCTCTTGAGAGGTTTTTGTTTTCATCCTCCATTTTGTAGCCAGACTTTGTCACTTGTATCGTGTTCGGCTTTCTGACAAACACTACCAACACCGTTTTTTCTGTCTGTCTTTCTTTCCTCCATCTTCTCCTTAAAGCAGAAATAGCACCCGCAACATATCCCCTGCAGATAAAAAAGTAAACATAACTTATGTTATTTTAATTAATATTACATTAGTTTGTTCGTCGAGTGAGTATTAGCTTATAAACCAAACCCATAAACAGACAAACGGATACACTGTAATTTTGGAAATTTGTGAAATGTGATGTAGTGAAGAATTACCATGAAACAAAACAGGACGAACATTAGGACCATGAGGTTGCAGACTGCACCATGGATGCCACAGATGACAATCTACACATGGGGTAAACCAGTGTTAATCTCATGATGAAACCTAAACAAAGATGTGCTTATAACAATGGTTTTCTACTTTAGTCAATAACAGATAAAACTACTTTTGATTGATGATTTTTACAAATATTTGTGTTTTGTTGGTGGTAGTTCTAGAAAATGACTAAGCATACACCAGACCGGCAAGTGTGTCATAACCAAATCAGCGCCCCGTTTTGGGGGCATCCTCCCCATTGTATCCCAATGCTATTATGCGTAACTTAGCTTACATCTTTTGACAGTACTATCCAATATTTATTTTGATTATGTCTGACAACCTGGATATATTCGGAGCATTTGCATACTAAGTTGGTACTTGTTTCATGTGGTACTTCTTGAGAACGAGAGATTTGTTAACTCCAGCGATTTATTTACTCTTTTTTTATTTAATCTAATTGATGTAGCTGTCTCTGTGTGGTTGTCTATCAACCAATCAATTGGGTGAAACAGATGTCAAAAAGATGCACAAAATGGGGAAGTCATCTGACGTGACATCAGCAGGTCGGAAAAGATACGTTGGAGTTAAACAAATCTATCGTTCTCAACAAATACTTATCGAAACATTATCCACTTAGTATGGAAATGCTCCGAATATTTCCAGGTTGTTGGAAATATAATCATAACAAATATTGGATAGAGATGTCAAATGATATAAGCTAATTTAGGTCACATTCCATAGGCTTACAATGGAGATGGTTCCCCAAAAAGGGGTGCAGCTTTGGCAGTGATGTGTTGGGCATGTTTAGGCCTTTGAGTATGAGTCATACTAGAGATGACTAGCGATAGTGGAGAGAGACAGGAAATGGCAGAAGAGAAAGATGGGGAAGGACATGCAGCGAAGGGCCTCGGGTCGGATTCAAACCTTGCACAAGGATTGAGGCTTAATGGTATGCACTCAGGTGCACAGGTGAGTGTGTGCATACGTGCGTGGGGGGGGGGGGGGGGGGGTGAAAACGAGCGCTCTTTTTCAATTTCCCTGGTTTTCCAATTACCCTGTAACATATATACATCCTGAAGAAATAACGAAAGAAAAATAAATGCTGTATTTTTAACATGTCAGAAATTGTGATACTATTTACAGTACCCTTACCCGACTGAAGAAAAACAAATACCCAACAAGAATGAGTCCTGAAAATGTATGTCATTCACTTGTAATACAGTACATGCTGAATACTAATAGATTGTCACCCAAGCAGACATGTTACCACTATATACTATATACTATACACCTATATACTTTGAAGTTCTATGAAAAGAGCTGATCTATAAGCTCACAACGTGTCGCATCACGACACGCTGTAAGCTTGTAGATCACCTATTCTCACTATTTTGGAACCTTTTCTAAAACATATTTTATAACATAATGATATGTCCAAAGGAGGGATGCCAGGTTATGTGGTGACATTTGTGGTTAATTACTGTTTAATTTTAAACAATATTATTAATGGGCTTCACAATTATATTATGTGGGAGTTAGCTATATTAAGCTATATTAAAGTTACAGGATAATACATTATGTATGACAAGTTGGACTGATATCACATACAGGTAGACCGTGGATGAAAACAAGTTATGATTTTGCACTGTGAAATTATTCCAACATTTGCAGTTTCACAGAAAACAGAAAAAGAATATACAAGGGAAAGTCGGATAACAGGAAGACACAGAGAGTCAAATCAAATGTCAAATCAAATACAATGTCCAAAGCATTACAGAAGGCAGAAATGCTCCCTGTGCAGGTGAGAAACATATCGTTGCTGTCGGGCAGAAACCTTGTATCTCCATATTTCAACTTTGTATTCGTTTTTTCTTAAGTTAATGCCTTCATTACTTCTGAAACATTCTGAAAGTGAAAGTGGGCCATTTTGGGCCATTTTCACCATTATGGGTTTTTGATGGTTAAGCTGTTCATTGATATACAAAACAGTGTTTCTTGATTATTTAATGAATACAAAACGTAATCCATAGAATGATTGCTAAGAAAATTATCAATAGTTGCAACCATACAGAAATTACTGGCAAAAATGATGTGCTGTGTGAAACCGTAATCCCAGCTGCGCCACAAAAGAAACCCTGCAGTAGCAGTACTACTTACCCAAATAGTGATGATGTATGATGACGAATTTAAGATGCTTTTACCAACATGGGGTAGTACTTGAGGAAGGCATGGCTACACACACACACACACACACACACACACACACACACACACACACACACACACACACACACACACACACACACACACACACACACACACACACACACACATAAAGAAACATATTTGATCATAAGGACAAAATATATTTGCATCTCAAACAGCTTTTGCAAGTGTGTTGTTCAGTGGAAAGTACCTAAGTACATTTACGCAAGTACTGTACAATTTTGAGGTACATTAACTTTAATGGAGTATATCCATATTATTTGATATTTCTACTCTACATCTCAGAGGCAAATATTGTACTTTTTACTCCACTACAACTTGTATTTGACAGCTTTAGTTACTAGTTACTTTGCAGATTTAGATGAATTATTAATTGATTGTAAATTGTAATTGTAATCAGATATAATTTAAAAAAAAATAAACAGCCGATCTTCAAGCTCACGATGCACCACGACGCACTGAGAGCTTGTAGATCGGCTATTTTCGAATATACATTTAACAGTATAAAATATATAAACGAAAAATATAAAATAGGGTTAATGATTCATAAGTGGTTAATGATCAGTAATTGTTGTCCACTAACATATATGATTCTGAAATGGGCATTCTGCATAATGAGTACTTTAATGTTTTGAAGCTAATACTTTTGTACTTTGACTTAAGTAAGATTTTGACTGCACTACTTCTACCACTGGTGTTGTTATCTGGTATTTGCACTGTAATGCAGGATAGATGTAGGATAAACACATGAAGAGTGAGTTCTTCAATTGACTGCCACTGCCTAAATGCAGGACATATCCTTGTATGAATTCACAAAATCTCTGTGTGTTTGTGGGTGTGTCCCCAACATAAGCCTTGCTAAACACATGCTTCCGCGAGTGCTATGGTGTGTGCCTGTGTTTTTGGGATCACGTGCTCTCCTGCTTCACTGTGTCTGTGGCTGAGGGTTAAATGGTGACTTATTTGTTAGCGAAGAGCGCCATCTAGCGGAAAACACTGAAAACACCAAAACACTCAAAAATGTCATTGGCACTACTGTACTGTACAGTACTGTGATTGGCTAGCGAGACGCATGATGAAATTAATAACTCATAAATATCACCACTCACTTTAAAAAAAATACTTTTTTTTAAAAAGTGAGCTTCCATCACTGTGATGACCACTGTTGTTTTTAAATAGCACCACTCACTTCACACTGGGTGTGATTTTTGAAAGGATTCAAACATTTTCCAGAAATGCGATCTACAAGCTCACAACGAGACATGTGAGCTTGTAGATCGACTATTTTCACTCTTTTTTAAATTTGTATGATTAATTCGTATTAATTAATTAAACATATTTTTGTAAGTTTGGGTCCTGACACCAAATGTATATGTTGGGTCTTGAGCTGAAAACGTTTGTGAAACACTGCTCTATTCAATCTAATACTGTACATTAAAATGTTAATTAACTTTTACCTTAACATAATATCTGGTCGTCTTGTTTGTAGATTGAGTGGTGCTGTTGGAAACATGAACCTGAAACACAACATACAATAAGGTCTGTCCACTCACTGTATTGTGTAAGATGGAAGATGGAAGTATAGAAGTGTACAGACATTAAAAACGTTTGAGAACCACTGATCTAATGTACATAGTAGCCTACAAATGGGGCGGCCATAGCTGGGTGGTTAGTGAGCACGCCTAGGGAACCAGAGGCCCTGGTTGCCCCAGGTTCGATTCCAGGCCATCCCAGCATATGCGTCGATGAAATGAAATTTGTCCCTGAGCAAGACTCTTAACCCCTAATTGCTCACAGGTTCTCATTGGAAACAAGACCACAAGGACTTTCATGAACGACCTGTTAAAAGGAATTATCCTTAAAGAATGTTTATCTTCTATGTTTGTGGCACTGATGTGATTTTTATTTATGGGGTCCAAAACTTCCCTATCAAGGTAAGAAAGTACTTGAGGTACAGTAGGAATTGACACTTACACACAGAGCACTGCCGTCATCTGGGTCACAGAGACAGGAGTCGGGAACAGCAAATTCCCAGTCTTGGTAGCCATTAATGAGACCACAGCACTTGTACTACACACACACACACACACACACACACACACACACACACACACACACACACACACACACACACACACACACACACACACACAAAGAAACATTCAGAAGACAGAACTGAATGGATACACAAACATGAAAACCAAGGTATGGGTACACACAAGCTTACACACTGTTTGCATGTACACACAAACCTGAAGACGTTTGGAGTTGTGTGAGACCTTTAACACATTGAGAGCCAATCGCGTAGAGCTACGCGAACCTATTTAAAGCCGCCACGTGCCAATCGCGTAGACCTACGCAAAGTGGTGCTTTTTTCTTTTTTTCGAAAAAAAGTTCACATTGCACTTTTTTCAATTTTCGATACGGCACATTTCATAGTAGCACCACCGGAAACAGAATTATTCGGGATCCGGTTTTGCCTCCATTCTAATGACGAAACTGAAACGCCATTTTCTCTTTGTAGTTTTTCTCCTCGCTGATCACTGTTTAACATAAACCGTTCTAACTACAACATGGCGGCTCCGTTTGACACGTGGTTTTCACTGGTCGAAGCAGGCAGATCTCTGCGATGTTTACAAACAGTGCAGAGCTCAATCTTAAGGATTTTAACAAGGTCTATGGCGACATGAAAAAAACAAAAAAACAACAATAAAACGCTGGCACTGGTAAGTACATTATGAGATTAACCTCTGGCATGGAATGTGTTAATATTTCATCATTTTACAAAAAGTCTTGTGAAACTGGTATACGTATAAAGAATGCATTGCAGCTATGCCATTACATAATGTAATTGCACCGAATGTGAAAATTCATGAACCAACAGAGAACAAATCCAAATTGAATGTCAGATTCAATGGAAATATCAATCTCGGAGAATCAAAAGAATAATTAAAAATACAATAAAAACATCAATTTGAGTCAAAACTTTTGTCCTACCTTGGCCTGCCAATCATTGACGTTGCTTAGGTAACTGCATTGTGTTGTCTCTTTGGTCAGAGGCAGCAGGGCCAGATAGCGCTCCTTAAACTGTTCTTGCTCCTACAACATCAATTAAAGGTTACACTTGTCTTTTCAGTGCGATGTTTGTTTTACAAATGATGCCAGGTTGCATTAACTTGATAGGTGACAGCTGTAGCAAACATGTGACTAAGCTTTGCTTGGATGGTAACAACTGCAGCTATCAAAGTTATGCAAGTGAAAACTGAGGCCTGAAAAAAAAACAAAAAAACACACAATTATAGGTTGGGCACAGCTAAGGGTTTAGTTCTCCATTAACTCTTAAAGGAGTAGCCTAATTCACCCCAAAAAATTTTTACTCTTATATTCTATCACTTACTCACCCCAAGAAACCTTGAATTCATGGCGATTTTTTAGTTTTTGTCGCATTCCTAAGCCAATAATTTGATGGTCGTCAAATTATTGGCAAAAATAAAAATATTTCCATGAATTCAAAGCTTCATGGGGTGTGTAATTGATAGAAAATAAGATTTTTTTGGGGGGTGAACTACTCAGTTCACCTGAAGTCTCCTACCGGAGACATTAGAGTCTTTCCACCGGTCATGAAATTATTGGCTTTTTTGGGTGAACTACTCCTTTAAGTTACCTTAAAGGAGTAGCCTAACACTGAGGATATGATTCTGTACAAAAACTCAACAAACAACCACCTGGCTCCTCGCTGTCCATTTTATAACCACCATAGTAATACTCAAAATAGACATCCCCAACACAAACTGTGGAGAGAGAGAGAGAGAGAGAGAGAGAGAGAGGGTAATATAAACTTGATTGACCATTGACTAAAATAATTGCATGTGGTAAATATCATGACAATTTGAAATATATACAAATATATCACATTTTACACACAGTCCTCATACTAGGGCTGCTACTATCCATTATTTTCATATTGACCATTATATTGATTACTTTTTTGATTAATCGAATCATCTTGAAAGCCCTTTTTTTTGGTCAATGAATCAACACACTATTTTATACTTTGTCGAATCGTTGTACAACGGTTCTATATAATTGATTAAATGAATTAATTTGGTAAACTGTTGCATCTCTATAGCAAATATAGTGGAAAAATACAAATATCATATACACACAAACATTCTTCATACATACTAAACCTCCCTACCATTATCAGAACACAGTTGTTTTTCTTCCAGACGCCCAGCAGCCCGATGACAGAGAGAACCAGAGTAGCAAACCCCAACATTAAGTATGATGCATCGTACTTTTCCCACTCAGCCACATCCTGCAAACACAGACAGACCACATTACTATTAAAGGTGCGGTAGTAAAGTAAAATTATTTTGTTAAAATATGTTTTCAACAGCTCTATATTCCGATTGCAATCATTGCTATGAACTGTTTGTTTAGTAACAGGGGTCTCCCTGTCTCTCCAGCTCTTTAGTAAACAGAAAATACATTTGCAGGTTGGTATAATTTCATCCAATCAGGGGAGAGAACTCATACATGCAGATTACAGGATAAACAAGGGAAATTAGAAGTGAGGAAACAAAGAAATGAGCAGACAAAACTGTTAGTATTGGCAGCTTGTAGTGGGCAATTAACCAAACATATATTGAAATAGATATTTATAACCAATAATCGACTTATAACCAAATAATCGAGAAGCAAGGTTTTTCTAATCAACTAAATTGATTGACATCTGCTATTTTTGAAAAAGTCGGACACTATTTGAAAATAATGATAAAAATCATTAATTGACACAACATTGATGATAGTGCTGTCAAACAAGTCTATGAATGTATCTATGATATCTATGAAAAAGGTTAATCTGCAACACAATTGTATACAATATGTAGTGGGGGTCCCACTCCCTGCTTCATTTCTCCCTCAGCCAAGGGGTCCTTTGCCTGAAAAACGTTGAACTGCACTATGATTACCAGAATCAGAATATAGCGTAGTGCTTTAACCTTATAACAAAAAAACGTTTTGTTTTAACCAAAAAAATATCACTTACCCTACCTTTTAAGTAGCCTAGTATATTCTGATGCCAATACTTTTGTACTTTTAATTAGGCTACACAAGTGAAATTTAGATTACAGGACTTTACTTGTAAGTAACAGAGTAGCCTACGTTGTGGTATTGTCACGTTAACTTAAAGGACGACTTCACCGATTTTCAACCTATCTTCATATAATTGGTCCTCACTAATACTCATGATAAAATGGTACAATTTTTTTCTACTTGGTCTGTGTCTCATAGGAGGGCTGTGGACAGTCCAGAAACCCGTCTACCAGTGACATCATCGTTAGGCATGTTTTTTTTTCCAACAAGATTTCACATTTTTTATTTAGATTTTTATTAACACGAGAACAATGGCTTCTATTATTGCATTGCAACTTTCCAGGAATAGAAAGCCTGCAGTTTCTATTAGCTTGGATTCCCCATTGATGATGTCACTGGTAGACGGGACACTGAACTGTCCACAGCCCTCCTCTGAGACACAGACCGAGTAGAAAAGAATTGTACCATTTTATCATGAGTATTAGTTAGGACCAATCATATGAAGATAGGTTGAAAATCGGTGAAGTCGTCCTTTAAGTTAACCATTTAGCCTACATCCAGTTTTCTAGATTATTGTTTTCTAAATATTATTGTCTCCACCAAGGCATAGCCGAGACTAGGTTTTGCACCCTGTCTGTCTGTCCGCCCGTCCGTCCGTCCGTCCGTGTGTGTGTGTGTGTGTGTGTCCGTCTGTGAACAGCTAATCTCCAGCACCGTTGGCTTGATCGCAGCGAAACTGTGCACACACACTCGCTGGACGCCTGTTATAGTGCCATCAGGAGGCCGTTTTTTGCACACAAAAAAAATGACAGTAGTACTCCTACAGATTTTGTCCAAAGATCACGCAAATCGGTACACAGCATTTTTTACATTCCCACTAGGCCGAGAAAGAAATGCCACTTGAAAATGTTCAAATCAGCCTCAGGCCGATGTGTTATTACTTATAACTGCACCAATCTGTGTAAAACTTTGTATGCGCCAAGGAAAAACATTTGCCCTGCATTTTTTACATCTGCCTTTATAGCGCCACCAGGAGGCCGACTTATGTAAAATGCATTTTTTTATATTACTCCTTCAGATTTTATCCAAATTTCACCCAAATCGGTACAAATGATCTCTATAGTCATGTGATCAATACGGATCTGTTGGATCTTTCATATTCCATCCTGATTGGCTAAAATTGACATCTAAAGTTTGCAGGAGTGGCCCGTTTTGAACAAATGCGGTGAAACTTTGCACGCATATTGAGGAACAAATGCCACGCTTTTAACATTGCCCTATTATAGCACCACCAGGAGGCCGATTTTTGCATAACCCTTTTCTCTATATTACTCCTACAAATTTTGTCCAAACATCATACAATTCACACATTATCTCTAGTCAAGTAACCAAGACGGATCCGTCCCATTTTTCATATTCCATCCTGATTGGCCCGAACATTGCAGGCCCACAATAACCTACCTGACCTGGTGAAGACCTGTGCTCCGAGTAGCACTTTTTCTAGTTATTATTATTATTATTATTATTATTATGCGAAATGTAACCTGAGTCATGCAAAAGGAGAGGTACATAAAATATGAGTCATGCAAAAGGAGGTGCACACATAACATGGGTCATCATGCATACAAAAGGAGAGACGCCTTTACCTTCTCCCATGAACATTCAATCTGCTCTTCATTCTGCAAGAGCCCTGATGCTGTCAGCGCCAACACCACTGCACTGGCGAGCTGGTGACAAAGGTGACAAAAGGTCACGTAGTACTGTGAAGATCATCATTAATAACGGTGCTAACAATAACAACGACAACAACAAGCTCACCATGAGTATGATCATAGAAAAAAATAAAAATAATCTTTTGAATGTTTTCAGTCCCTGCGTTGTACATGATTTAGACAATTTCCCTGAGGCGGGTTGTTGCTCCGAGTTGGAACTGATTGCAAAGGTACTGTCGTCCATCCCTTTTTCTTCCATCTCTTATCTTGTCCTCTCAGATTCCCTCCTCTCTTCTCTCCTCTATTTCTGCAGCTACTAGCTTACTGTAGTAGCTGTGATTGCTTCTGTTTCCAGAGATCTGTCCTCCACTTCTCCTCTCATTCCTTGCGCATCGGTATTGTATGGGATCTGTATGTGAAACAGGCTGCCTTTGCCTACTTGACAGTGCTCTTCTGTTCTCTACAGTGTTGCCAGATCTTGCGAGAGAAATAAGCAACCAGGTCAAGGAAAACAAGTCCAAAAGAAGCAATTAGGCCATATGAGCACCTTACACCTGTTATGCATCGGTTATTTGAAAATGGCAGATCTTAAAGCTCACATCGCGTCGCGATCTGCATTTTTCAAAAACTCCTGCAATAAAATGTGGAATATTTGGAATATTTTTGAAACATTCTAACAACACAAATGCTCCCCTGGGCACAAAACATTTTCATGAAAATATTTGAGAACCACTGGTCTAAATAATTATTACAATTTTTGGAAGCAAGCTTAAATAAGCAAGTAGACCTACACTTTAAAAAACAGCCCAAACCCAGTTGGGAATACCAAAACGCTCGCCCCAAAACACTGTCGCCCCGGGGCAAATCCGGCGGTAGGGCCTATTCACCTGGTATTCCTAAACGTAACCTCAGTAAACAATGCCTAAACCTAACCTAATTCCTAAACTTAACCTCAGTAAAACTATGCCTAACCCTACACGAATTTCTAACCTTATTATCCTCAATAAAACAAATACATGAATACAAGTTCAAGTTCAAGTTTATTATGTCCCAAACTGGGCAAATTATGTTAGAGCAGATAATAGGAAACTCCAAGACACAGTAAACATACATACACAAGACATAAACATATAGACATGAACACAAGATCCCGATAATAATAGTTAGGCCTACTAATAGCTACCTCCTCCTGCTTCCATTATTGATCGCACGAATGGAAGTATGTACAAATGAGAATTTGTACCTATTGTTTTTTAGCTGCAGGGGTCTTTAACCTTTGGCCGGAAGGCAATAATTCATATTCGGGATTTAGGGGATGAGAGCTGTCCGCTCTATTAGATGATGCTTTCTTAAGCACACGGCTGGTCATGTATGACTCAAACAGCTGAATTGTACCCCCACAATCTTACTAGCCCCCCTCAAGAACAGCTGGTCCGCGAAAAAAATGTGGGCAAGCGTGTTTTGGGGCGAGTCTTCCGGTTACCATTTTGACAAGCAACTTTACAGAAAAGGAAGCCCAAAGTCACTTATAATAAGCCGACATGGCAACACTGCTCTTCTCTCGGACTGTCTCTCAGTCTCTCCCCCATCTCAAATTTGGCTTTGTTGTTGTTGTCGAGGCGTGGTGTCTAGAGAGCACGTCAAGGACACCCATATCATATTGATATTATAAGGCGGTGGACCCCATCGGAGAAAAAAAATGTGTGCCAGGGAGCCCAGGGACCCCCATAAGATTTATCTGTGTCAAAATGTACGAGGCTATCGAAAATAGCCACCACAGGTTATATCGGGTGACCAGACGTCCCGGTTTGGCTGGTATTGTCCCGATTTAACCTGCGTCACGTGTGTAGAGTTCCGACACATATCTATAAAACACCAATAGCCTATGTCCTGGTTTTCAACATTCATTACAAATTAATTGCCAGAATTGAAATGATAATAATTGTTTTCAGTGGTTGCATAGACGTCATGTTATTTTCCTGTAAACACATGCTCACCCAAACCAATCAGAAAACATGAACGAATACATTGCGTGGCTGAACCTTATTTTTAACACTATGGACTGAACTCACTGCTGAGCCCAGTGTTTGTCAATCAGTCGTTACCTGTATGTATAACACCTATGGTGCGTATGCATGTGCGCGTGCATAAATGGGCGCGCTCACGACGAACGTGCGTATTGATTTAAGGGTCCCGGTTTTAGGGGCTGAATGGTCAGTTTGGTCACTCTCACCCTTAAACAGATTTTGATGCTATTTCCCTCTCAACCCTCTCAAAGAGGCCACTTTATAACAACCACCACTGATAGACCTGATGTCTCCTTTTTTATTGTATTTGTTGCCCTGCCAGGCCGGAACGGCCGAACACGAGGGATAATGTTTTCGCTCCTGAGTCCGTATGTCTGTCCGTCCGGCGTCCGGTCATTTCTCGTTTGTCTGACTGAAATCCAGTAATCCAGGCTCTTTTTGACTACACAAACTAGGCAAACCGTGTGGTGACGTTTCAGATGAGGTTCTAGGAATCTAATTGGACCCTGCTCTGGAGGTAGTCCTATAACCCAAAACTTTAAAATCTAAATAGCAATAATAGCAGATTTACAAGCTCACACGTGTTGCAGTGTGACTCATTGTGATCTTGTAGATCGACTATTTTTACTTTTTTAAGAGTTTTGTTTTTATGATGTAGCCACATGACATACCTCCCCTAAGTCCTGAAGGGAAGACATCTAAACAGTTCATGTTCAGCTGTTGAAAAACAGTTTTGATATGATATGGCCAATAATTGTAATTAGTGAGGTGGCCCGATGATGGCCGTTTTCAGGGTCTATGCGAAGAAACCTGAGAGAAGAGACATGTTGACAATGCAATTTGAACCATTTTTTAGAGGACCTAGCTGTTGGCAGAAATCCAGGCAGGCTGGCAGCAGGAGGTGGATTTCAAGTATTATCTCATATGAAACTGAAGGGTAGAAAAAACAAATCCTACTAAATGTCTAGTTCTGTGCGAGAAACACACGAACAGAGGCAACATTTTGCCAGTAGAAAACAGTCTAATCTGATTGTATCAGCTCAACCCGATCGCCAGAGGAAACGTTCTCATTGAACGTTTTTCAACGTTTCTCAAAATCCGTGCATAGGCTACTGGAAAACCACAAATTCCGTGCATAGCCGCCTCGCATATCTCCCCCATTGTGACTAAACCATTTCGGAGGCGCGCAGTCTCAAGGGAATTGTTGCCGTGTGAAGGACCACCGAGCGAGCTAAAGCGAGCGAGTTGCCGTCCTGAACATTGCGACATTCCCTTGAGCCTACTCAGCGCCGTTTGAGTTACATACCGATAGGCACAGAATCGTAAATTTTGTTGTGGGGACTGCTCTACTTCCTGTTTTTTCCGGGTTGCGACTGGTTACGCCCACCGTGGGACTCCCCGTACATATGCACGGAATTTGGGGGTTTCTAGGCGACTATGCACGGAATGACGTGCACAAATCCGTGCAATGTATACTAATTCTCTGGCGATCAGGCTGGCGAGCGAGTTGCCGTCCTGAACATTGCGACATTCCCTTGAGCCTACTCAGCGCCGTTTGAGTTACATACCGATAGGCACAGAATCGTAAATTTTGTTGTGGGGACTGCTCTACTTCCTGTTTTTTCCGGGTTGCGACTGGTTACGCCCACCGTGGGACTCCCCGTACATATGCACGGAATTTGGGGGTTTCTAGGCGACTATGCACGGAATGACGTGCACAAATCCGTGCAATGTATACTAATTCTCTGGCGATCAGGCTGATCAGCTAGTATAATATTTGATCAGATTATTTTTTTTGCACTACTCTAGAATCGCCTCTAGGTGGAGACGGTGGTCCATAGTATGAAAAGACTGACCAAACTGCCCAACAGTGTCATCAGTGACAGTGGTGATGACAGACAGGCAGCCTGGAGGCTTTTCAGAAATGGGGGGTTGCAAATACACAAGCACGCTTCCACGCATGTTTCTCTGTCTCTGACAGTCTCTGTCTCTCTCTCCTAAATTAATTTCGGTACATATCATGTAACTCTGGCAAATTGGCAATACATTCAAAATTAATATTGGGTCAGCTGTTTTACCTTCCCCTCATATCCTAACCACTACCCAAGGGTTAGTCTAATAACCAGAGCATTGTACAACCATCAGGCTGACAGAGGCACAATAAAATCTCAGAGGCACATACCATTTTAATCAAAGATAATTGTACAGAGAAGCACAATGAGCAACAAAGATGTTAAGGAAATGTTGACACTCATGGCATATAGGGATGGCCTTGTTGTTCCAGCTGTCTAATCGGTGACTAGTTAGGCTACAACAGGTGAATGCTACTGTAGATCCTGTGGCCCATCTTAAAACAGAACTGGCTGAGGCAAAAACTTTTTTTTTAAATGCAGGGTTAAATCTCATCAAATCTATCAATCCTAAATGTGTGTTTCCACAGAAAAAAATCACACCCAGTGTGAAGTGAGCGGTGCTATTTATGAGCGAAGTTTTAAGTTAATTTCATCATGTGTCTCGCTAGCCAATCACAGCACGTCCTGCAAAGATAAGTATTCAGACCCTTTGCTGTGACACTTGTATATTTGCACCGCCCGGTGCTCAAAAACAACAGTGGTCATCACAGTGATGGAAGCTCACTTAAAAAAAAAAGTATATTTGGGCGGTGCTATATGTGAGGTTTGGACATCGACATTCGCTGCACTGTGATTGGCCACCATTGTACCCCCCCCCCCCCCCCACCCATTGTACCCTCCCCAACTCTGCGCTGTGATTGGCCACCATTGTACCCCCCTAACCCTGCACCGTGATTGGCCAGAGCTTCCATCACTGTGATGACCACTAGCTGTAATATGATTGGCTGACTCTATTCAGGACTGTGATTGGCTAGTGAAACACATGACACATGTGCATAGCCCTATAAATAGGAATATGCACTTAAAAAAACACATTTATGTTTTTTTTTAAGTTAGGGGTGTACAATGGTTGGTCCACAATATTACTTTGAACTTCCATCACTGTGATGACCACTGTGACCACACCGCCCACTTCACACTGGGTGTGATTTTTTTTTAAGTGAGTGATGTTATTAATTTCGTCATGCGTCTCGCTAGCCAATCACAGTACTGAGCAAAGGGTCTGAATACCAATCAGCCAATCACAGTACAGCGAAAGACAAATTTTCACGACGGAAAGAAAAACTTTCGCTACGGATGGGTCCCAAACCCACTTATAGGAGCGGCTACACTGCTCAAAAAGTATTTCTTTTTAAGTGAGTGGTGATATTTATGATAACCAATTGGTTTAAATAATAATAATAATAATAATAATAATAATAATAATAATAATAATAATAATAATAATAATAATAATAATAATAATAATAATAATAAAAATAAATAAATACTACAGAAATAACTACTTAGTACTTTATCATATAGCCTATAGCGATTCCCAAACTTTTCAACTGTTTCAATACATTTGTCTCCCCGCGAACAAACTCACAAAAGCACATTATGATGCCCTATTTCAAAGATGGTGTAAATAGCCAATTCAAAAGTTTATTGCAACACGTTGGGAACTTGTAGATTGGCCATTTTCACTGTGTTTTCGTATTTGAAAATGTATGGATTTGTTTCCTGAAACCTTTTTGGAAAAAAATAATAATAATAGAAACGTTTGACAGGTGACCCATGAAAATGGTTCTCGACCCCCTGGTCTACACAGTATGAAGAAAGCCTT